>NC_092640.1:67058775-67241275 GCF_039555335.1 Amphiura filiformis | reverse complement strand
TGAAGACGGAGCTTACTGTGCATATTGGTAGTTATGGTAATCAAAATGCTGTGTATTTATATACACTCGACTTAAAAGTTCTTACAGTTTGTCCATAAGGGCCCCCAAATCATTTTTTGTCCAGGGGATCCAAACGTTCAAGTTACGCCCCTGGGCCTTAATCAATTAGGTTAGGGTGTTTTGGCAGGCCGAGGGGAGGGGGTATAGTTTTTTGGCATGCCGAGAGAGAGGGAGTGGGGTGTTAGTACTTTTTGGCAGACCATTTGAAATTGGGGGATGGGGGATTATTATTGCACTATCCCTAACTTGGTTTTGACGCACAGCAAATGCAATCGCAACAATCTAAAAACAACAAAGCATCCTAAAGTTATTCAGCATATTCAAGAATTGGCATAATATGTATAATATCCAACTGATGCTAGGCAAGTTACATAATTATTAACCCATGCCTGTTCGTCAACTTCTACCGCCTTCGCGGCACGCCAGTTTCATTCCATTCACCATGTGGAGTGAGTGGAATCACACTAACGGTAGAGAAGAATACTAGTCAGACCAGACGGTCTTATTCTATGAAGCATATTCTGGTTTACCCAACTCACCCTGTGTTTTAGGTACAATTCTGGTTTACCCTGCACATCCTGTGTTTTAGGGTTAGGGTTAGGATTAGGGTTAGGGGAGATTTATTCCTTTAAAATTGTAAAAATGTTACCAAATATACAAAAATATTCCGACACGTATACAAAATTATGTAGAAAACAAAATGGCCGCTAATGGCGGCTCTTAGCTAGACCTAAGATACATTTTCTTGAATCGTGACGTAATTCCACTCACCCTTCCCATAATTAATTCAACTTCCCTAGTGCAATTAAGCTAAAATTGTAACGTTTTCATTTTCAATACAGACTCAGATTGTCGCAGGGACTAACTTGTTTATTGGATGGTTTACTGCAGTACATCGGTTGCATTCTAGTGGACCCAACTTTAACAATGGTTCAATACAACGCATGCTCAAGATTTTAATTGTGGTTGATAGCGGTGATGGGCGATACATCTCTTAAATTTGAATAAAAATATAGAAATGAGCATTTGCCAAGCGCCATTTATTTAGAAATAAATCTAACCCAAGGTGCTGTAAAAAATATAAAATATATAATATAATACGATATAAATAACATTATATTCCAGCAAAAACAAAACGTTTTACACAAAACTTGTCTAGTTATATGAAGGGTATATTTATATATTTATAAGGCCTATATATATAATGGGTCCAATGTGACATGGCCCAAGACATGGTCCTAGTGGAACATGGTCTAGGTGGGCCGGGACATGGCCTAAGTGGGACAGAGATTCCAACATTGCATCAATGTTAAATCAATAATAAAATTCAATTTCAGAGTCAACATTAACATATTTCATCAGGTGTCTGAGAGCTAGGCATGCCTTATGAGCAAAGTGAAAAAAAGAAAAGGAATTTAGCGCAGTTGCACAACCAATTTTTTGTATCTGAAAGTATACCATATCAAGATTTATCTTTCCCTATAGTACTATGCCTTGTTGGCCCACTCTAAGTGGGACATGGCCTAAGTGGGACATGGCCTAAGTGGGACATGGCCCTAGTGGGACATGGCCTAAGTGGGACATGGCCCTAGTGGGACATGGCTCTAGTGGGATTGGACCAAGTGGGATTGGACCAAATGGGATTGGACCAAGTGGGAACTGGACCAAGTGGGAATGGACCAAGTGGGATTGGACTAAGTGGGATTGGACCAAATGGGATTGGACCAAGTGGGAATAGCCCTCTTATATACAATAACATTTTAAACACATTCAAAAGATTGTTGTAGTGGGTTTTTTTTCCACATTTTAAAAACGCTGAAAATACCCGAAAATACTCAATGATTCAACGTTTTGGCCAAAACCAAACGCGTTTACCAAAACATTTGTTGTATTTGCTGGGATATAACTTTGTTTTTGAATAGTAATGTGCATGTACATATACAATTAACACAAATCATGATTCTCAATAAACAGTATCAACTATACATTAAATCAATATTGAAGAAAACAGTCCTTTTTAAAATGTCCAATGTATGTGAGTGACGAAGATGAGAATGTAAAGAGTTCAAGTTTAAGTGCAGCATTGGAGAAAGCGTGGTAACCAAATAATGTTGTAACGCGAGAGAAGCCGTTTGCTGAAGATTACGAGCAGGACTATAATGGTGTGAAAAGAAGATCAGTTAGGTAGGGTGGTGACAAGTCATGAAGACTTTCCCAGGTTAGCAGCAACGTTTAGTTTTTCACCCTTTCGAGTCCTGGGCGCCAATGCAAATCTTTGAGAACAACTGAAATATGATCGAATATGCCAGTATTGGTATGTGCACGTGTGGCAGAGTTTTGAACCATATTGTAGTTGTTTGAGCCGATAATCTGATATTCCGTGTAATAAGCAATTTCCATTGTCCAATCTTGACGTAACAAAGGTAAGCATGAGTGGTGATGATGTTGAAAAAAAATTTGGTTGACAAATGTTCAGATGTTGCTTTTTTTTTTACTGAAGTTGACAACTACCTCATTGTAGTTAATTTAGAGATGCCCAATTCGAAGCTGTTGTCTTTCAGACCGTTTTTTCACACCATGTCCCCCATAAAGGTCTCCAAAATGGCCCTAGAGGATCGTACAGGAAGATTATAGTTGCAACTAGAAATGCGATAATGCGACCACAAAGACTAGACTGCTGCCCTCATTCGTTAATCTTCTTGATTGACGACTGAGAAAACTAACTGGACAAAAAAGAGTTTTGCAACCAGATTCTAGTTGCACATGAATATTAAGCAGGTTGCAAACTTTCCACACGGGTGCCGCTAGTCTGTCGCGTTATGGCGCATTAACCAAAGTCACGAGAGAATATTTTCGTGAGTCCGCCATAATATGAACTGTAAGATGATCAGTCGTCATTACAAAGCATAACATAGTGCATGCGCAGTGTAGACGACTGATTGGAATTAGTATACACGAATATGTAAACACCCTATAGGCACGCATGTGTGCAATTAGCGTCACCCAGCTATGCTATTTGTGGCAGAAGATGCATTTTGAAGGCATTGTGTCTCGGAACCGAATAAAACCCTGGTTAATCCATTATTAAGCCATCCCTTATTAATCCCTTATTAATTCATTATTCATCCCTTATTTTAAAAACCCTTAAAAATCCCTTATTAATCCCTTAATATTTATCCCTTATTAACCCCCTAATTAATCTCTCATTAAACCATTAATCCCTTATTCAACACTTATTACCCCCTTGTTAATCGCTTATTAAACTATATTAATCACTTATTAATCACTTATTAATCCCTATTAGTCCCTATTAATCCCTTATTAATCCACTATTAATCCCTTTTTAGTCCCTTATTAATCCCTTATTAAATCCCGTATTAGTCCCTTATTAATTCTGTATTCATCCACCCTTATTAATCCCTGCTTCATTCATCCCTTATTAAACCCTTTTTAATCCTTTTTAATCCCTTAATAATACCTCATCAATATCTTATAACCCGCATTAATCCCTATTAATAGTTTATTAATCCCTTATAAATCCCTTAATAGTACTTCCTTAACCTATTATGCATCTCTTATTGATTTCGTATTACTCCCTTCCCAGCAAACACAAAAACGTTTTAAAAACGTTTTAAATAAGTTATATTTTGGCTTTTGATTTAGGTAAAAACGTTTTAATAACATTAAAATGTCCGGTTATATAAAGGTCATGATAACGTTTCAAAACGGTTTGTATAAAAACACACTACAACAATATTTTTAAATGTTTAAATGTTATTGTAAACTATTTTTGCAAACATTTTTGCCAAATACTGTGTCAATACTTAAATAACATTATGTTAACATATTTGAACCCAGCAAACACAGAAATATTCTTAAAATGTTTTTTCCAATACCTTTTAATAACATGTATATAAAGGTCATTGAAATCGTTTTTAAAACGTTATTGAAAATATTTTGTGCAAACATTTTTCGCAAAATATTTTTTCAACCCCAAAAGAACATTCTGTTTAGAATGTTTTGTATCAAGTTTTCAAGAATGTTTATTAAATGTTATTAAAACATTTTTATATCCCGACATTTAAACGTTTTCGGTAAAACATATTTGTTTGCTGAGCAGTAGATTATCAAAAATGTTTTTTAAGGTTATGAAAACGTTTTATACTCTTAATATACCCTTTTTATATGCCGACATTTAAACGTTTGTTGACAACCTTTATAACCTTTTGCGAATGATGTCCAAAACGTTTTGTGTTTGCTGGGTTATTAATCCCTTATTCATTCATTCCTTAATAATCACTTATTAATCCCCGATTAACCCTTTATTGATCCCTTATCAATCCCTTGTTTATACTTATTAAAGAAAAAGAAATAGCGCGAAGCGAGGGAATGATTCTTAGGTAGGGTCTTGCTTGGGTGTTGGTGGGATCCAGAGGCGAAGCTCCAGATGATCCTGGATTTTATGCACTCCTTCCCACATCCAATGCCAACTCCTTTTCTGGAGGTTCCTTCCCCTTTTCCCAGCTGTTGATGTACCGTAAATGCCGCCTACAAGAATATATGCCTCTAAACGAGGGTATTTTGACGAAAGAAACGAAAGCCAAATACCCACCACAAAAATATCATGTCTTGGTTGAGGGTGTCTGCCTGTCATCTCTTTCGTCCAAAAATGTTTAAAGGTATTACATTCTTGTAGACAGAATTCTGCTGTATATTCCATACATATGCTTTGATTCAACCTTTCAAAAACAATTATTTCCTAACCAATTTATTGATGGTAAACAAGCTCATTTTGAGGAGATTATTTGCCTGTTCAAAAAGTTAAAATGTCGACAATACAGCGCATTTGTGTGGATATTGGTGCCGCTTTAGGAATTACTTCGGGTGCAGTTTCTAAAACTTTAAAGAGACGATGAGAAATCGGAACTACTACACCTATACCAAGGTCAGGTCGACCCCGCGAAAGCAAACCTCTAGGGAAACCGATCTCTCCTGAAACCCCGGGGGTACTCAATTTTTTTGGGTAGGGGTGTGCCTCCGAAGATTTTGAAGTAGGACCCGTGTCTATACCACTTCAAACCTGATTTTTACTACCGATGCATATACCAACATAGAATAGACACCCATGACTATACCAGTTGAAAAGACAAAAATACCACCCATTGATATACCAACCCCATATACTGACCCATCTACATAGGCCTACCACTATACATTAGAGTACCGTAAAAAAATTTCAGATCATATTTTTTATTTCTTGTTTACTGTGTTTTGTATGTTTTTATTCTATTTATCAAGGGTCTATCATTTATTAATTATTATTTTGTTTGTTAGGGGTGGTACAATACCCCCGGGGTGGTGAATTATAGGGGGGGAAAGATTTTTTGGCAGGCCAAAAGGGGGGGGGCGATTTTTGGCAGAACATTTTGAGAATTCACCACCCCGGGGTACACATAATTGTTGCACCACCCCTTATTTTACAAATCAAAAATATATTTATTGTTGTTTTGTTTTCTCAGTTTCCAAATTTATGTTCGTTTGTCTTGTAAGGGCCAATATCTAGCCTAGTTTGTAACAAGTATTGTGTAGGGACAGATGATTCTTGCACTTATTTAAATTTTATTTAAAACAACATACAAAAACCACGAAAACAGTGTGGCGCAGCCAGTGTCCCCCCGCCCATCATGGCCTTTGGTTCATGCAAGGCAGTCGATTGACGGAAGATGTCTGTGAAACAAGATATTCCTGAAAAAAAATTGGTGTCAGTTCCAATTTACAATGTTATTATTATTTGAATGTAATGTTAAAGATGGTTCCGAAAAATGGCCAAAAGCAATTCGACAAATAAAAAACTAGGCAAATGTGGTGACTAATTTCCATATCTAGCGACAAAAATTGCATCGGATCTTACGACTGCCGCTTACCACAACATCATCAAGTTACACCCCTATACGTCTCACCAGTTCGAAATGGCAAAAAAAAACCACCCAAAAAGTTAAGTTAAATATGCAAATTAGCTACATAATTTGCGCCAAAAATTGCATCAAGTCTTAGGGCAGCCACTTACCACCACCCTACCAAGTTATACCAGCTCCGTGAAACTGCCGCTTACCACAACCTCATCAAGTTATATCCCTATACGCCTCACTAGTTCTTCGAAATGGCAACAACAACAAAAAAACCAAAAAAACTATTTTTAAGTTAAATATGCAAATTAGCTACTTAATTTGCATATTTTGCGCCAAAATGCATCAAGTCTTAGGGCAGCCACTTACCACCACCCTACCAAGTTAAACCCAGATACACCTCACCAGCTCCGAGAAACTAACCTGGAAGCCAAAGGCATTTAAAAAAGTTAACACAATACAAATGTATAAGACCCCATTATAGCATAAGGCCATTTATAAGTCATTTTAAATGATTTTAAATGTGACGTATGCAATTTGTCTTTAACACAGGGAGATATAAAATGTAGGGATTTGGGTACTTTTTGTTCAATTTTCACAGAAATTGAAGGATCGGAGTATAGCTATCCCACAAAATGGTGCATAAACTTGGCTAGGTTTCACTGGATGCCAACCATACCAAAAAAGAAAGTTATTGAGAAACATGGCAACGATCTCTGAATCTGTTGAGCCTATAACAGGTGGAGTCACATGGTTCCCAACTTCTTTTCACTCTCATTTGCATGTGCTATTGTCTTTATTTTCTAAAAGTTTTAAGGTAATAGACTAGACTAAATAGGGAAATGAGAGTAGAACTCGCTTCTGCACACCGACATCGCCTGGTTAATAACTACATTGTACAGCAGAGACACTAAAATGAATACACGGGATCGATACACGTGAATGTGCTATGCACGAGATGATATTCAGACGATAAATCTTTGGATACCGGGGTAGTATTTTTTTCTTTATTCTTTAGAAGCCATATTTTTTTCCATGCACTTGAAGATATGTGTTGAAAGGATATAAGAGTCGTCGGCTTGCGTATTGAGCTCAAAAACTGACAAAAATTCTGATTTTATATGTTCCGAACTATAGCGCTGCGTAGGCTAGCTGCATTCACTCGCGGAGGCAGTCTAAAAACAGATGACCTCTCATGGCGTATACATGCTCACTCACACACAGAGAGGTCAATTACCAGGCTATTGTCAGTAGCCTTAGTCGGATGTCCCTCGGCTCATTATGCGTCTCAAAACTATTAAACAGGTCGGAACAAAGTGGCCATACGTGGCCGTGAATTCAACCTACCATGGCGATTTCTGCCATGAAGATATCGGGGCAATGACACCGTGTTCCGTGCATGGTATAAATCATACCTAATTACTTCCCATGACAGGACTTCCCATGATAGGTGTAACTTTATAACAACTGTGAGATCATTTTCATTGTCAACATCTCAACGGTTGTGTTGCATAAACAAAAGGTTCAATGTCATGCCCATATCCGCTCAAACTAATAAAATCAAAACCTTTTGTTGTTGCTTCTTTACACCCCGTGTAAGATGATGTTATCGTAATATTATGATATTGCTATACTCTGCCCTGCCTGCTGCAATCAAATCAACTCATATTGAACAGAACAAGTTTCAATTCTTTTCATGTCAGACACTATTTTAAACTGTTGCGATTTGGTAGTTCACACCATCTTGCGAATGGTAGTGAGCTTTGGCTGATATTGCATTGATCACTTCGTAGCGAGCGTGTAGAAGAATTCTAATATCACAGATATACTTCTGTAGGTCCTGTGGTTCTTAAGTTATGTTGTAAAGAGAGCTGAAACAACAACACTTTTGTAAAAAGTACATAACTCATTAACAACAATAAATCAAGCAAGTTTTCAAAGTATAAGATTTGTAGAATGAACGTTAGAAAAACTTCAACGTGTTATTTTCCAATAACAAAAAAATAAAAATCAAATAAATAAAATCAATTTTTGGCTGCTTCGATCAACAATACTAAGTCTACCCTTAAGGGGGTACTACACCCATTGCATTTTTTTGCATTTTGTAAAGAAATTAGAAAAACAATTGGACAAAGTGGTATGCAAAATGAAGGTGCAAATCTTCTCGTTCTATTGGTGGCATCAGTATCAATGTAGCTTACATGCTTTTAAAGGTAGAAGCCAAAAGGTGGTACATCACTGATGTTTAAATTCACTTCATTTTGGAAAGCTTACTATCAACGGATTTCGTTAAAATTTTGGATTTGTGTTGCTAACACATTAGGGAAATAAAGTTGATGTAAAATGGGAATAAGTGGTTCCTGATTTCTTTTATGACTTCATGAACTTGGTGCTCCACACCTATCAAAAAACAAACTGGTTAAAATGCTTCTATTTTCAATGTTGAGCTATATTTTGTATTTTTAACTTACGACATTATTTCACTGAAAGTTAATTAAGCCATAGGTAACATGTTACCACATCCACACTACAGCAATGTTGAAAAAAATTGTATTTCTTGTCACCTATACCACCATATTAGGTAGTTTTCCGTAAGCTTCAGTTTTGTGATTTTGGTAACTATTTTATATTTATTTAAAAGACAAAATATCAAAATTGATGCCTCATTATGATATCACAGACTATCACATGTATTCAAAATGGATGCCTAAATTTGACCTGAACCAAGTGACCTATGATGACCTATAACCTTTTAAAATCCTAACAACAAATGATAGAAGGTACATATTATTAAATTGACTAATGCATCTATTGTTGAAGAGTTTATTTAATTTATTCAGTGTTATTATAGCATGTACCGCTGAATAAATTTTCTATAGAGAGTATAACAAAGGATTTATTGTATTCTATTCATGTACTCTATTTGAACATGTTGAATAGAATAAATCATGGTTTGTTATGAAACACACATCTGAGTAAACAAAAAATATATAGGGCTAAAAATGTTGTTACAAAATTTACAAAAATTGTTTTAAAGCACTTTATATGTAGAGATATTTTATAAGTTAAGGACATGAGGTGATGAACATATTTATGTACTTAAAATTTACAACAAAAAATAGAAGAGGGGTACTGATGAAAATCAGGGTATTATACCCCCTTAAAAGCACTTATAATTTCTTCGTAAATCACACTTTTATATGCAATCAGGGATTAACAGCTAAAATGTTATACTAATTCAGATTAATTGTGCATTTTTTGGAACAAACATATTACTGAACGCTACTGAAGATAGAATAAACGTTTGTGTCATGATGGTATGAATTTTCCCTCTTGAATAACTTTAGGTCAATAGGATTTATGTTTTTCTCACCCTAAAGTGAGCTGGTTGTTTATGACAAGTAGTCATGTATCATGAATCTTTTTATTGATAGGCAGATTTTCTTAACTTCTACACATAGGGTTCAGATTGTTATGCAAATGAGTTGGTTCCTTGTTCAGGAGTGGGAGATATCTGGTCTGGGCATTCAAATACAAGACAGAGGAGGGTTGACACCTAACTTGTACTCCATGTTAATGCGCTAAATGCATGTGCAGCAATAGTATAGACAGGGCTGCATTATTACATTTCTTTGTAGAAGTTAAAACAGAACCTTCTCAACAGTTGCGCTGCCTCGCCAGTGTAACTTGTTGAAGCCGAATACTTTGCCAGGATAGTGGTGCTGTTGCATAGTCAAACACAGCCATCTATCGGTATAAACGATGCACACCGACATCGCCTGGCTAATAATTATTTGGTGCAGCAGAGACATTAAAATGAATACACGGGATCGATACACGTGAATTGCTATGCACGATTTTGATATCAGACGAAAATCTTCGGATACTGGGTTAGAAAATGATGAATATCTCACGCAAATGTTTTTTTCTCAAGAAACCAGATGTGGTCTCATACACTTGAAAACACGTGTTGAACAGATATGATAGTCGTTAGCGTGCGCTTTGAAAATTGGCCGTGCGCTTTGAACTCAAAATTTGACCAAAACTCTAATTTTATATTGCGTTGGTCCTGTATGGACTACAGCGCGCAGCAGGCTATAGCGGCACTCACTCAATTAGAGACAGTATAACCATTGACCGCAATGTCGTATACAAGCTTACTCACACAGCGAGAAATCAATTACCCCGTCTATTGTCAGTAGCCTTAGTCAGGTCACTTCGCTAATTATGCATCTCATAAGGTCCGAATAAAATGGCCATGGGTGGCTGTGGATTCAACCTACCATGGCGATTTCTACCATGAAGATATCGGGGCGATGTCACTGTGCGATGTACATCTAATTGCCTTCAATCCATAGTTAGTGGTCGCTTATGATTACAACCGCGTAGAACCTTTTGTTACTTTAGGAAAGTGCTTTATATGCCTATGTGATTGATTGCAAATCGATAAATCGCAGCTTGGCGACTGATTGTAGATCACTATGAGCCTTTTGTAAGCTATTTGATACCGATCTTATTGTTAGAATACGTTTCTATATCAGGCCAAAAGGATGTATGCTTTGTGTCAGATGTATATATGTACTGTACTTTTGTTGTGGTACGAAATTAGAGACCAAAAGTCCCGAAGCTTTATTTTTTAAAGTACAGATAAAACGCATTCTTCTTTTAAATTTTTTTAAAGGGAAATTTAGTTTGGCAGAGGTGGGGCTCGAACTCACGTCGCACCGCTGTCGTGAATTCTGAATGAGCCTAGCGCCTTAGACCGCTCGGCCACATGACTTGTTGGTATCCATTTTGCATGTCTTGAAACTTTTTTTGAACATATAATCGCAACTTCAACATAGGCTTACCACGTGACAAGCAAAGACAGAAAATGTACCATATTTTGGAATTTTATTTGCTTAAAAAAATTAATGTGTATTAATAGCGCTCAATTGTTAATAACTGCGTGTTCTACATACAGAAATCCGACAATAGATGGGTCTCTCATACATGCACATTGCACAATACATTATTTCGATTTTGACTCGCCGCGCGGCTGCATGTGCTACTCCTATATACACGTGTCAGTATAATGGAGCCTACCATTTTTCGTGTATAAACGGTCTCGATTTTTGCAATTTAAAGGAGAATTCCACGTAGGTCCCCAAAAGTTTCGTCCAGATATTGGAGATTAGATTCCCATTGGGTATCACGAATCATCATATATGATTTACAGTTAATATCTAAATATTTTTTATACATTATGATGCTTCAGTTTTTACACAAAATATATTTCATTGAAAACCCTCCCACTCGGCTATTTTAAAAAAGGTAATCAGGCTTCCTCAGCATGTGCAAGAAAATAGCATAAAAAGTTTTCTTATTCTAGCAGCCTTTTAGAAATACTGGTGAACGGCGTCCACTGCTGTACATGGAGGCTATGGCTTTGTTTGCTAGTAACCAATGACAGAGCCGCTACGATATTAAATTGAAAACAGGTCACCGCTAGAGGCACTGCATTTAAGACGCGGCCTAAAAAGTTTATTACGGGACAAAATAAAGTCTGCACAAAAAGTAACTCAGCTGTTATAGGCGTATTTATAACAGCTGAGTTACTTTTTGTGCAGACTTTAGATGTGGCGTATGCTCTGCATGCAAATACGACGGCGATTTAGTACACTGATAATGCACGCAATTCAGTTTTCTGCAAAAGTGATTGAGTATAAATGCATCGGCGATTGTGTGTTCTCAAGTACACCACATTTCGCCATACTGCATTTTAGAAACGCTTGCTGTTAGAATAAGAAAATGTTTAATGCTAATTTATTGTACATTCTAGGGAAGCGTGGTTACCGTTTTGAAATAACTGAGTGAGAGGGTTTTCAAGAAAATATTTTCCTGTCAAAACTGAAGCATCCTCTGTATAAAAAAAAAAATATGAATATTAACTGCACATCATATATAATGATTTTTTTTAAATTTCATATTATATTAGGGACATGTGGCTGGGAGAATGTATGTATGGCGAAGAGTGGTGTGGTTCTTAAGTGGGTTTTATCATGTTTATTAGCGACCTGACACACATTTGCATAGAGGCCTTGCATGTGACGTATCATCCCGTAAATATGGCGGACTACTCAAATGCATTCAACAAAAGCATGATTGCAATCTACCGTGACAGTTCGTCTCACACACGTAACCCTGCACTACGATCAAATAGGTTGATAACAACATTTGATTGAATGGATTGCACTCCGCCATAACTACGGTGAAGGACATCGGTTTTAATCCTTTGTTTGGAGCCAATCGATAAAAGAATGCAGGGCCTCTATTGGTTCGATCAAGCATTTAAATGCTTCCAACTTTTGTACTAGATCGTTCAAGCATGGTCAACAAATTTTTCAATGTAAGTGCCTCTGGCCCTAGTAGAAGCATAGAAGAACTCCTAGAAGCGGCAGCTTTAATTAGCATGAGGCGAAGAATGGCTGCATATGCCGGGCATCATCAAATTATTGCTGAGTGAAGGCTGATAATCACCTTTCTGTAATAAGCTAGTATATTTCGTGTACCAGTTGGTTATAACAAAAAATTAGTATCATATTAAATATATTAAGTGTATAAACTTTGAAATTTACATACATTTGAAGAGCAGAGCTTCGAAATCTAGCTAAGTCAGGTGGTGTGACATTCTGCTGCGTGACCCCCTCTGCGTGGTAGGATTATATTCATAAAACATTGAATTTAACAGATATCATGGGCAGCCAACCACGATTTATCAGCATTTAAAATATATGTTAATTAGCAAAGATAAATAATAAAGAGTACAAATGGCAATTAACTGGTAAACAAGCCTAAAATCTTAAAATGTTGCCACGTGATTTCCCGAACACATCATATGTCAACATGTGACCACTATTCAGATTTACCGTAAATATTTGGAGTATTGTTGCACGGCTTGCACATACACTGTGCATTTCTTTACCTCCGTATAAAATCAATAATTCATGCTGGGAGCCAAGTAACATTCTGTCTGCTTAGTGCAGATTGGTATCTTATTTTACTTGAGAGCATAATAGAAATACATAAGACGAATAAGGCGCCATGATGGAAGGTCAGGTCGGGTATCAAAGGTTATTGTAACTTCTAATACTACTTGTATTTCACACCTTGCCTCTGTCACATATTTTCTTCATATTATTGACAGCAAGTCCTAATTTTGACTTTGCTATTGCAAAATGTCATTTCATATCAAATTAGTAGACTTTCTTTGAAAAAACATATCACTGGTGCCTGATGGGAATACCCGTCCGCCATTTCATTAAACTGGATCGTTTTCGCCTGGTTTGTGCCCAGATGTATTGGGGCGCGCTATACTCTCATTGAACAGGCAAAGTTCGCAAAACTAACAACGTTGTTATTTGCCAATATCAATTAACATGATCCAAGGGGTCGAACATGAATTATTCATAACGGATCGATAACTGGCCTCACTTTCTAGCTAGTAAACCAGCGGAATTTTTCATAGGTTTTGCGTTGCTAATAGAACAACCGTGAATTTAGTGTCACCCCCTTGGTAGAAGTGAAAACGGATACAGCTCAACTTACCGTACCTTGCCTAACCAGACAGTCCATGCCAAAATTGTTACTACACCTTTACATTTCATCGAATCTCTTTTTGATGTCTGTCATTTTGAACATCATACTTGAAAGATGTATGCTATGTAGAAACTTTATTTTGCAATTTCATAATCTGCATATTATTAGCATATTTGCAAGAAAAAACATGAAAATTAATAAATACCTATATTTTTCACAATTTCAATCTTTTATTAGAAATTAAGCATGTAGGCCGTTTGTTATGACTTGATGAATGAAACTGTTAGACAGATTTTGATATTTTTGCTTATTTTTCCTTTTTTGCCCCCAAAATGTGTAAAAATCACAATTTTTGGATGACCTATATTTTCTTTGAATATTTATCAAATTTCTTAATTTAGGTATAATACAGTGCAGAAAAAGATGTCAAAAAATCTGTTAAAACAGATTTCCAATAAATTGTTCCATTTTCATTTTTGGGTTAAATACTCAATTTTCATGCGCGGGATATTTGAAACATAAAATGAAAACATGTCCATTGCACTTTTTCCTCGAGATGTACTATAATATCAAGGTTACGGATATATTATAATCCCTTCTTATCTTCACTGATCCATCAGATACCTATCGTTATAAAATGATCAATGAAAAGGTTCAGAACTGGGCTACTAATGGTCTTGTCAAGTATCTATAGTTATTTTCATGACTGTGTCAACTCAAAAATCATGCAAGGTCGAATGTAGGAAAAGTATGATCAGTTGAGCTGTACCAAGGGGGTGACACTAAATTCACGGTTGTTCTATTAGCAACGCAAAATCTATGAAAAATTCAGCTGGTTTACTAGCTAGAAAGTGAGGCCAGTTATCGATCCGTTATAGCTCGTTATGAATAATTCATGTTCGACCCCATTGATCATGTTAATTGAGTTTGGCAAATAACAACGTTGTTAGTTTTGTGAACTTTGCCTGTTCAATGAGAGTATAGCGCGCACCCAATACATCTGGGCACAAATCACGCGAAAACGATCCAGTTTAATGAAATGGCGGACGGGTATTCCCATCAGGCACCAGTGATATGTTTTTTTCAAAGAAAGTCTACTA
Source organism: Amphiura filiformis (assembly GCF_039555335.1). NCBI lineage: Eukaryota > Metazoa > Echinodermata > Ophiuroidea > Amphilepidida > Amphiuridae > Amphiura > Amphiura filiformis. Next base: position 67,226,631 of record NC_092640.1, on the reverse strand, counting down.
ATTTGACATGAAATGACATTTTGCAATAGCAAAGTCAAAATTATGACTTGCTGTCAATAATATGAAGGAAATATGTGACAGAGGCAAGGTGGGAAATACAAGTAGTATTTAAGTTATAATAACCTTTGATACCCGACCTGACCTTCCACCATGGCGCCATGATTCGTCTTGTGTATTTCTATTATGCTCTCAAGTAAAATAAAATACAAATCTCCACTGAGCAGACAATGTTACTTGGCTTCCAGCATGAATTATTGATTTTATACGGAGGTAAAGAAATGCACAGTGTATATGCATGATGTGCAAGCATATACTCCAAATATGTACGGTAAATCTGAATAGTAGTCACATGTTGCACATATCATGTATTCGGTAAAACACGTGGCAACATTTTAAGATTTCAGGCTTGTTTACTAGTTAATTGCTATTTGTACTCTTTATTATTTATCTTTGTTAATTAACATATATTTTAAATGCTGATAAATCGTGGTTGGATGCCCATGATATCTGTTAAATTCAATGTTTTATGAATATAATTCTACCACGCAGAGGGGGTCACGCAGCAGAATTTCACATCACCTGACTTAGCTAGATTTCGAAGCTCTGCTCTTCAAATTCATGTAACTTTCAAAGTTTATACATTTAATATATTTAATATGATACTAATTTTTTGTTATAACCAACTGGTACACGGAATATACTAGTTTATTGCCTATACAGAAAGGTGATTATCAGCCTTCACTCAGCAAATTGACATGGCCGGCATATGCAGCCATTCTCCGTCTGGATAACATGACTCTTGCCCTCAATACGTCTGGGCGCAAATTTAAATAACAATAGGCTATTTACATATCAATGCGGCCTCATGCTAATTAAAGCTGCCCCATCCAGGAGTTCATCTATGGCTGTACTATGGCCAGAGTTCTAGGGCAAAGGGCACCTGTATCATCATATCACTCTAATACGTCTTAGAAAGTGACAGAGGTGTCATCGAGGTTGGAACAGATAATAATAATTTTCATTCATACACTCTAGATAGTGAGAATAAACCAGAGCAAACGTTAGTAAATTACTAGCCGTGTATAAATATTGTATAATTGCATGGGCGTGCACTCCGCGTAGTGCGCGCAGTGTTTTTTTATTAAATGTTGAATGCTGCACTCCCTTGGTTGTTCATTGCTTTGTCTCTTCTGCGACGAATCCATATTCAACCTCAGTCACATTTATGACCATTTGATCCTGAACAATTCTAGAAACACTACATATTCTAGAAACACCACCAATGTCGCTGGATCAAGTCATCACTCATGACTAGGAAACCAGACAAGTAAGTTTCGAAACGTCGAGTCTCTATAAAATGTGAGTACTTTGTACATGGATATGTTTTGTAGAACTTAGCTACAAATTAAACTATTTTTATGGAAATGTCACAATATTGCTTTAAATGCAGTACGCTTATTATTAAACATAGTATGATGCGCAAAGAAAAATTGTAACACATGGATATCAAAACAATTCCGATGGATTAAAATGTATACTATACTGCGCCAAGAAAGTATCATTACACTTGGAAAAATAATCACAATTTCAAAACTGAACCATATTGGGGTAAATTGGTTTTTGTAATAGATGCACGATATAATCCTGCACATCATGACACCACATTGAATCCAATGTGACCTCAAGAAGTAATGTTACAAGCAATTAAATAGACGAATGTCCAGTTTTAAAAGTGACAAATATTATTGGTCTATACAAGGCGCAAAAAGATTCCAACATGCGCAACAAAGGAACTACACAGTTTTTTCCAATGAAACTTTATTTAAAGCAGTATTTATTTCAGATTTCATAACTTGCATTTTATTTTTCAGCTCTTTTGTTTCAGTTTTCTTTTGTTCCTTTTGTTTTAAATTAAAGGCACACACAAATTAGCCATTTACCACTCTCAAACCAAATGTCCGTGGAGCTTTGAATAGGCTAGTGTGTCACTTTTAAAACTGGACCTTCGTCTAATCAAATGCTTGTAAACTTTGCTTCTTGAAGTCACATTGGAATCAATGGGGTGTCAAAATGTGCAGGATTAGATAGACAAGTGCATCTATTAAAAAAAATTTACCCCAATATGGTTCAGTTTTGAAATTGTAATTATTTTTCCAAGTGTAAGGCTACTTTCTTGGAGCAGTATAGTATGACAAATGTAATGACGGTTTAGAATTTATGTATTTATACAGTTATTATACTCTATTTATGATAACAAATCCATTTCTGTAACTAATACCATGACAACAAAATAAATTTTATTGGAAAAATTGGAAAAACAATTAAAGTGCATGTAACAATTAGCCATTCAATGTCATTGGGAAACTAGTGCATATAACAATAAGCCATTCAATTTAATTATTTGTCATTTCAAATTAAAATTGATACGGGTCATTTAACATATTATTTATGCTTAATCACTCGCTGTAGGTGAGTGTATGGTGTGCTTAAACGATAGTTACTTATAGTCCGGGGTTCAGCCAATGACACACTTTTTATCCGAGTCACTATTTTTTGCGCCCAATAACTCTTGTTTTCGACCATCTACCACCCAATTGCAATTTCTTCCGACACAAAAATATACACCCCCGAAAATTGCAATAACTGATTTCCTCTAAATATGCCCTGGACATTGTTTACAATTATGCATGTTTGCTGATTGAAATGAAAAGTAAAATGGAAGCTATTAAAATTACATAAACAAAGACAATAAAAAAACATATTGAAGACATTACCAGCGCCCCAAACAAGGTGGGTTAAGTCCGGAAATACTACATTTTCATAGCAATGGCTTTTAATTGAGCGAAGTCGAATTAAAACTAATTAAATTGTTATTGGTGATAAAAATGTCTGGCCTTGTTAAGTTATGTTTTTATACCCTTGCTTCCCTTGGCTGCACACCACAGTGACTTAAGATGTGCGTTCACGTGTTAACGCAAGTGGCTGTTAAAAATAATGGCTTGGGTAATTTGTTTTTGTCGTTGATATGGAATCAAAGCACACCACTCTTCGCCATACATACATTCTCCCAGCCACATTTCCCTAACATAAAAATTATGAAATTAAATAAAAAATTCCCTTTAAAAGGGAAAGCCAGCCTCAATGTAGAAGAGGTCTTGTAATTAGTTTTGGTCAATGTGAAAGGCATTGTTAGGATCACGGCTTAGGCCTACTACATCCATGTTACATGACAGTCCACCAAACCATCAACGGTGAGAAGATGTACACTGAAACTGCAGAAAACATTAACTCCTAATCTCCTGTCAACTCTTTAATTCATTATTGTTCATTATTATTAATTCATTATTGTTCTCTAAATTGTTCTGTTCTGGTTTTATTTGTCTTTTCAGCTTTAAAAATTATGAAATTAAAAAAAAGAAGGAAATTTAATTAGGCAGAGGCGGGGCTCGAACCCACGCTGCACTCCTCCGCTATCACGTATACCATATGACCAGCGCCTTAGACCGCTCGACCACGAAGGAGAAGGACTTGTCATCGTGAAAATTGAAACATATATAATATTAATAGATCACAACTTCATTACTACATCATATTTTGGAATTTTAATGTGTATTTATAAAGCTACCATTATTTATATTGTTGAATTCTCAAGCGCATAGATTAATACGAGGGTCCTATGAATAGGCCTACATACACAATACATAAAATCGATTTTGATATGGCGGCCACGTGCTCTGCTGTGCATGTGGTTTCCCGCAAATAGCGGAAGTTGTATTACGAAGTGCATCCGAGCTCCATTTTGAAGCAAATGCTTTTGACAAGGCATTGGATTGTTCCAGTTTGCATCCTAAATCCACATTAGACCCCTAATTTTATTTACGAAATCTAAAGATTAGATTATCAAAACAACAAAACGGTAATCTTTTGTTGGGTCTAATGTGAAAATTACATTAAAAAATTACAGCTTTTACAGAATTAATTTTCACTTAATTCCCCCCAAAAAAATGGCGTATATAAGATTGAAATTAATTCTCTATCTTCTATACTAGATTAATTGTGACGCAAGTTGTTATCAAAAATTGTTATGATAGATGTACAGTTAATATTCATATATTCCATTACCTATCTGATGGTACAGTTTTTACACAGAAAATATTTATTTGAAAAACCTGCCACTCGGCTTTTTCCGGAAAGGTCACAGGGTTGCCGTGACCTGTGCAATAATTACAATTAAAATTTTTCTTATTCTAACAGCAAGCGTTTCTGAAATGCAGTATGGCGAAATGTGGTGTAGAATCACAGATTGTTATGTTATGAAAAGCTAAAGATGTGTATTCGGGGTTCATTAAACTTCATTTTATGTTTGACCACCACCGATAGACCATGCGTATTAAACCCACCCTCCGCACGCAATGAATGTAATTGCTGAAAAAGAAAAAGTAATAGCTGAACATGTTTAAGGGTAGAGAAAATAGAAATTTTTACCAAAGGAACATATTCTTGTTTATACCATGATATTGTTGTATCTCAATACTATCACAACTTCAGCTGTGTAACTTACCTAAAAAGTGGTTCTTTTAATTAAAAATGCAATAAATAAAATCACTCTGCGCTTTTTAGTACTGACCAGACTATAGTAATATTTTTAAATCACTCTGCGCTTTTAGTACTGACCAGACTATATTTGTTCCGATAGAAAACGCTTTACAATGTTATGCAATACTAGCAGCTATTAATCATGCTTCAGTGGGCAAGTACCTCTAGCTTTAAATGGTATTGAAATTTGTCTTGTCCGGGGGGACTTCCATAATAGCTCAGTGGCGTTATTTTCTAGGATGGCGAATGTGACTGATGCGTAGTAGGCATATGTAGGGCTGTAAAAAGCCTGTTCAGTGATTTCATCCGGAGAATGTAGAAATCCATGAATCAGCAAAATTTAGATTTTAGCACCTTGCCCAGTACCTTTGTTAGTTTCGATGTGCAAACATTAAGCCCTGTATTAAAGACAAAATAAGTTATTTTACATGAATCTGTAATTTCTCTACGTAGTAGAGAAATCAGATATTATTATTATTATCGGTATTTTATTTTTCACATATCGTGGCCAAACGGCCAAATTACATGTAAAATTACTAATTTGAACATACATATAAATATTAAAAATATTAAACACTTTAAGAACTTTTAAAATACATCAAAAATTGCATCTATAGGGAAAAAGTATTAGATCCGAAAAGCACCATATTGCACGCAAATTTTAATTTGACCAAAATACTATTGCACTATGGAAAACATCAAAATATACTAAAATCCAAAATATGTCAAACATATTATAACAGTTGAACCAGACTATAAAAAGCAATCATGGCATTGGCAATGAAGAACAATCCCAAGAGGAGATAACTGATTTAAAAGATTAACAAAATATAGGACAGGGCTCAGCATTTGAACGGGGCTTAAACTTTATCAATACTGCTGCTTTCCTCGGTTCTTGCCAAAACGTTTTAAAATATCTAATGACAATTTTAGTGATTTATCCTTCACTTTTAGGCATTTTATATACAATTTAAATTTGTTTTACCATTTTATACTTTCGCTGGGATCACTGAATTAAGACCCCCCCCCTTTCGCTATCACCCAGATCACATGGTTTGTCATCCACCACCCTGCCACACCCCCCACCCACCCACACAGACTTGTTTCCCATTGGATCTATCGTCATCCTGATTCAGACGCTTTTATTGTTTCATTTACAACTTTTATTATATTTATCACTGATTATGTTGCCGAATAGTCTTTTGACATTAGTAGGCGTCATTAGTAGATCTCATATAATTGAAGTCTTATGCTTAGTTTTGACATGTAAGAATACAAAATGATTTCCTGAGTTCTTAATGGGGAGTTATAAGCTCCATTGCAAAGTGAAAGCAGAGCGAGGTGTGAGGATGTGAGGGGCATGTGTTGTGTTTATGGCCCGGGGTTTATGGGGGAGGGGTGGGTTAGGCAATTAACAGCTGCCTGGTATCATTCAACATTTCTGATACTGTTACGGCTTGAAATTTGAAGGCAGCGGGACTTAAGATGCTCTCAGGAACAACTTTTACCACCTGATGAACAATCTCAAATGCTCTACTTTGCACCAACATGACAGTATAGATTAGGCCCATGAAAGTCAATTCCGAGTTTATCGTCCCTTTTTTTCCAGGTTGGTGAGGTGACTTTTTCATTTTTCATTATTTCATCAGATTTCATTATTGATCTAAAATGCGTATTGATTTAAAGCCAAACTCATACATGTGATTTATAAGCATGTTTTTATATGGGTAAGGACTAGGAAAGTTAGAAAATAGCCTGGTTTTGCTTCCAAGTTATGAATATATGTTTTACAAACAAAAATATATGTTTCCAATTGCTAAAACTGGTGAAAACACTGATACTTTGGAAATAATGAATTATTTTGGAATTTTTGAAAATTTGACGCGGGTATTTTTGGTTTCCAAAAAGTGACGCGGGCGGGGGACGATAAACTCGGAATCGACTTTCACGCGCCTTATAGGAAATATATTCCATAAGTTAATGGTTTTATAGTTTATTATTTCGGTTTACCAAAAGTGAAGAAATAATATCAGTAATAACTGTAAAAAATGGTTTATGTCCATTTGAAGCCAAAATAATAGGATGAATTAAAAAAATATATATACTATATTTTGGAGCTGTGCATAGCTATAAACTAAACCAACAAACCTATATAGTACTCACGATAATAAACTCTCTTTATTTCCCATTCATTTATCTAATGTAAATAACAAAGATACGCTTATTATACGCCAGACTGAGCACAGCTGTTGCACAATTGATCAAGATCCAACAACTTCTGAACACATTACTGTAGGATCAAGGACATTGGTTCGAATCAATTGTATAAAATCAATCAATATAGGAAAGAATCTGAATTCCAATACGCTTACGGCATTCTGTCAAAATCGGAAAGGACAACCTATGACACGTTGTAACTGGGTGTTAAAGTATCGCTGGTGGAGTGCTCAGTTTTGCAATATTTTCGCCATTTTACAAAATACAAATATGCTCATAAGTTTGTCTGGAATAAGTCATAGTCGAACCGGAATATATTTGCCAACTATGTTCTACGTTGGAGGTAAGTTCATAATGTTCTTCATAGCAAGAACAGAAAAAACACTGGCAAAAATGCAACTTTTACTAAAACGCCATATTCCGCGATAGTCCATATTTACATGACTTTGGCGAACACTTTTACCGATAGCACAGTTGATCTAATGTTATCTGCGGTTAGAGGACAGTTTCGAGAACTCTTTTGGCTGGTTGTTTGGTTAAAAAAAACCATAATTTTTAAAATATCGGGATTCAAGCAGGTGACTTGCATGGTGTGCAAAAGATGTTGCAAATTGTCAATGAAAGAGCTTATAAATTAAAATCACGGACATTAAGCTCCACAATAGGCATCTACATTTCAAGCGGAAACGCTTTTCAGAAACATACCCATCTTTTTTTAGCAATCGCTGAAACCTAAATATGCAATTCCAGACGATTAGAAAAAAATAGCGTCAGCATATTTGACTATGAACTTGGGACATCGAAACAAATGCTTGCATTGGTCCCAGACCTATTATAATGATACGATAATTAGGCCCCCAATAATGGCTTTCATTTTAACTGTTATTTATTAAACTGAGATTTTTACTTTTTGAGAAATCAATGAATTTATAGAAAAACTTTTCGGAGATCATCACCTTAGTTGCTCCACCCCTTAAGCTAATATTTCGCAAGAGATAAACGCGGTTGATATTGTTCCTGACTCCGTCAAGTCAGGTATTTTAATATTATGGAGTCAAATACATAAGAGAAGAATTCCATAGGGAATATACTTTATGAATAAAACCAAATGATCTCTCGGTTGGTATAAAACGTGACCACCATTTATTGATTGTCTCCCACGTTTGTTTTTCTTTTAATCCATTAACAATTGGAAATATGATAAGTAGATACTGTCACTTCCAGATTTAATATTCCTTGCAACAGCACAAGGCATATCACACGTAGCATTGACCTGGACCTTCACCAAACTCAGAGCATTGTATTGACCAAACAATGACCAATCATGCATCACTAGTTCGGTCAACATGTACAAAGATTTATTAATAGTGACAGAATATATTTGCATTGTGACTGCCGGTGAGTACTAATTATATTATCTATATTTTGTTTTTCATGTAATATTTGTTTGTGTATAATCCAGGCTATAACCATCGAAATTATACATTCAAATTGTTGTCTCAAAGTTTAAAAAAAGAAAAGAAGAAGCACAGTGACATAATATTTTCTTTGTCAAACAAGTAATGTCTGCGATACCAGAGGCACTTACTGGTTTTTTCCAATGCTAAAAAAAGTATATCCGATTAACTATTGAACGGTTTTGATTACTTCATTCACGCTTGCCGGGTCAAGCGTTTGCATTATTTGGTTCAGGTAAGTCGTGTTCACACAATCGGACATAAGTGAGTTTTTACCGGTAAAAAGCGACTTATAACCGGTATTAGTGACTTATTGCCAGTATTAAGTGACTTAAAAGAAAGTCCACTAATTTGATATGAAATGACATTTTTGCAATAGCAAAGTCAAAATTAGGACTTGCTGTCAATAATATGAAGGAAATATGTGACAGAGGCAAGGTGTGAAATACAAGTAGTATTTGAAGTTACAATAACCTTTGATACCCGACCTGACCTTTCCATCATGGCGACTTATTCGTCTTATGTATTTCTATTATGCTCTCAAGTAAAATAAAATACCAATCTGCACTAAGCAGACAGAATGTTACTTGGCTCCCAGCATGAATTATTGATTTAAATACGGAGGTAAAGAAATGCACAGTTGACTATACGACTATGCAAGCCGTGCAACAATACTCCAAATATTTGCGGTAAATCTGAATAGTGGTCACATGTTGACATATCATGTGTTCGGGAAATCACGTGGCAACATTTATAAGATTTCAGGCTTGTTTACTGGTTAATTGCCATTTGTACTCTTTATTATCTTTGTTAATTAACATATATTTTAAATGCTGATAAATCGTGGTTGGCTGCCCATGATATCTGTTCAATTCAATGTTTTATGAATATAATTCTACCACGCAGAGGGGGTCACACAGCATAATTTCACACCACCTGACTTAGCTAGATTTCGAAGCTCTGCTCTTCAAGTTCATGTAAATTTCAAAGTTTATACACTTAATATATTTAATATGATACTAATTTTTTGTTATAACCAACTGGTAAACGAAATATACTAGCTTATTACCTATACAGAAAGGTGATTATCAGCCTTCACTCAGCAATTTGACATGCCCGGCATATGTAACCATTCTCCGTCTGGATAACATGACTGTCGCCCTCAATACGTCTGGGCACAAATTTAAATAACAATACGCTATTTACATATCAATGCGCCTCATGCTAATGAGTTGGGCCCTCTCCAGGAATTTACTCTATGGTACAACTACAAGCAGGTTTCACTAATCGCATGTGTATGTCTGCAATCATTGATTGGATACAATACCGCTTTTTTCAAAGAAATGAGATATTAATCGTTCTATTCGTCGGCGAAGTGACGTAATAATGTGAAAATCATTTTTGATTATACGCCGTTATAGAAGTGACGTAGTAGGTATCGATGCATTGAACCATAGATGTCAAAGAAATGCTAATCACTTGCACCTGTAAGATTAGTCTCTTTGAAAAGAGCGGTATTGTATTCAATCTATTATATGATTGAAGACAGGTGATGAGTGCAACCTGCTGCAGTGCAGCGCGGTATATTCAAAAATTTGATTCATCTATTGCTATGGTAGTTAATCCGATTATGACGTCACTTTTACGGCGTATAGACGAATCTCACGAGCCATGTCATGGTCAGGATTTGGTCAGCCATTCTGGGTCCCCGCTGCACCAAACTGGTGTTTAGACCGCCAAATTGTGCGAATAAAAGCCGCCTAACGCACAGAGAAGATGCAAGGACGAGGAGGGTTATTAATGGTATACATGGTATACGAGGTATTGTTGGTCCAAGCAGCCAAAATAGATTTTCATTATCTGAATCAATATATTATTGAAAAATAATACTTTGGTATTTTGCAAAAGTTCATTCTACAAATCATATACTTTGAAAACTTGCTTAATTTATTGTTGTTAATGAGTTATGTACGTTTTACAAAAGTGTTGTTGTTTCAGCCCTCTTTACAACATAATATAACTCAAGAACCACAGGACCTATAAAAGTAATGCATCAACACGCAAGAAAATTCAAGGGGTTCGAAATAGTCCTAAATCTTAAACATCATTTTCCGAGTCGTGGAAGTACACCAAATTGGTGTCGGGTGACCTTTGACATTCTTTTGTGGCGAGTGACATGGTCTTTCAATTCACGCCGAGTGTCCTTGACAGGCTTGACTATGCTTCAGTGGTCATCATCAGTGAAATAATTCAAAAGATAACCTCTGCCCCAATAATCCCAAGCTATTGTCTGAAACTGCACCTCGGAAGATGTATGGTAAGAACTCAGTCCTCAAATGATAGTCATATAACGAACAAAAGATAAGTGACTGACTATCATTGAGGACTGAGTTCCGCAGTCTAGGTTCGAAAGAACTGCGCGTAGAACGCGCAGTGTGCACCCGTGCATTTAGACACAATCAATGCATGGTTTCCATTTTTCTAACGCTTGGTCTGATTAGTTATCGCTATCTAATAGTGTATAAAGATAATTTATTTGTTTTATTTATTGATCATTATTGCCAGATTAACAAGATGAAGTTTAAGAGGACTCGACAAGGTGTCATTTGTACACTTGCAATAGCTATTTCCATGCAGGTGTACTTGTTGTATCGCCTGGAATCAGAGGAGAATCACTGCGTGGTTGTTCACTCAATATTCTCGTGTACTGTGCCTCGTCGACCAATAGTAATAATAGCAATGTCACGGAATGACGAGGTATGTGTGAAGGATGCACCTCGCTAAATAATAAGTTTATTTCTAGTAGCAGGTCTGAAAAAAGCAATGCACAATGCACAATGCGGTTTTTTATTTTCATTTTAAATACAAAAACCCCAATTCGAAAAATGTGATATGCGCACCCCCCCAATGAACAAAAACGGCCTCCTGATGCCAATGCGCGCGGGCTTCTAGATATAAACTTGTTTCTTTTTCTGTTGGTCTAAAGTCGTCAATGCCTGATCTTGTCAAAATGTCTTCACCTATGCAGGGTGTCCCATTAAAAATTACCGGATGAATGAATTTGAACATAAATCGAGAAATATATATATAAATCAAAACTTTAAAATGTAGTGCGTAGCTCATTTTTTCGTGCATCTGTTTGATTCGGTTGACTGGTTGCGAAAAATCAACGCAGTTCATTCCAAGTTTGATCTACAGGGACTTTTTACATACTCGCTCACCCCTTCTTAAAGTTTGTGTTCCTCATTTAATTTAGTCCTCTTTATCTATTCTATAATCCGGCGGTGTTATGTTATGCATGCTTTCACTGAAGATGAACAACAGTTTGTCCTAGAAAACTTTGATTTCTGCTATTGGAAGTTTCCAAGCTTTAATTCTTCAAGTTGTGCAAATATGATATTTTAATATCGTGCAGTTTTGCAAAAAAACACCCAAAAAAACATATTGTTTAAAAAGGACGAAAATGTTACGCCCCCATTGGTTGACATTGGTTAAATAAGCTGTATTTTTGCTTGAAATGTGCCGCTTTTTGTCCGCCATTTTTATTTTCAGACGACTTGACATTGTTATGTCATTTAGTAGACTTGCTTACCAGTCGTTTTTATTATCCTAACTACAGTTCATACATTGACATATGAACTCCGACGTAGGTTGTGAGAAAATTCTTTTGGGTTGATTGATATTCATGTTTCAGTATATGTATCACCACTTCCAGTTGTTATTTAATGTCCTTGTTTAGGTCACTCTTGCAGTGCAAAATTAAAATTTGCGCGTCACTGTGTGCGCCTTGAATTTATACGCACACACAATATTTACGCAAACAGAAAATACGCCATTGTAATTTTATTTTATTTGTAATGTAATTTTATTATTCGCATCTGACGATACAAATAATTGCAGTAATGCCAAAAAATAACCTTTCCTTTAACAGAATAGATATCGAGGCGGCATTCAAATAGCTATGGATACGTTTTCAAGACTGGGTTTTGGTATACATATATCATACGAAGAGACTAAACCAGACCATTGTGATATTCTGTGGTCTCATACTTACCCCTTTCAGCATGACAAAATAGTGCAACTCTTCACCAATCCGAAACACAATGTAAAGGTATGCATTAAACATACAAGCAAAATCAGTCGGAACACGGAAATTAAATGTTCAGTTTCTTATAGCATAGTAAAAACATATTACAAAGCTGCAGTTTGCTAAAACCCTATTGAAATTGAACAACCAGTTCCAAAGATATGAGCAATTAAAGACTTTCCAAAACAAGGGAAAACATAGGGAAATATTTGCTTTGTTTGGCTATAACTCAAAATCAATATTTCCGAGTTACGACTGATTTTGCTGTGTGCAATTTGTGTTCATTTTTATGGAGAGGATTTTAAGATATCACCTTGTGAAAAATTATAAGTTTCTTTTTGAGGCCAGTTTACTTACCGGGCAAAAATTCAAAGTTGATTTGCACAAAACATTACTTTACCTGGGCACGTGCATTATGGCAATAGTTAAGCGTTATTAAGAAAATATTTGTGTTCAGGGAAGTGGGATGGCTGTATCGATATTTTTCAAGCTTGAGCCATTAGATTAGACACAGATTGCTAGTTCTTGTTTCTTTAGAGAATGACAAGAGAGTAACATGAGTTTTAAAACTTTTCATGGCCTTTAGGCTGCGATCACATAAATTATACTGTATACGGTATACGGTATTCGCTATACGATATACGCTCATTCGATAAGGCTGAGTTCACATAGGAGTATACTATTTGAACTCAGCCTGATCGAATGAGCATATATCGTATAGCATACCGTATACAGTATACTTCAATGCGATTGCAGCCTTATATAAGCCGAAATATAAATGTTGTTAAAACGTTTTGAATAAACCCAGAGCGTGTTTATAACTCGTTTATAACCTTTTTAAACATTTTGGTGTTTGCTGGGAAGGCGCCCTCACACTCAACAGAAACAGGGAATGGGCCGGTCACATGATAGCCGTAGCTTATCACTGCCTATTAAAACATTTGCATATAGATAACATTTGGTCAAAATATGGATTTAGACGGTTCCTATATTCGTGTGTTAAATTGTGAAAATAATATACTCGTATAACCGTCACGAATTGTATTTTTCAGATCAATCATTTTCCAGGAATATTTTGTATATGCAATAAATTGTTTCTCAGCACTGCTTCACCTACCAGTAAATACATACCAACAACATTCAAAATGCCAGATGACAGGAAAAAGTTTAGAGACGAAGTAAGTGCTCCTTCTGCATGTATGAAAATGCTTTAAGCTAAGATATATACCATAATTTTCTGGGGTTCGGAAAATACCAGATTTCTTATGGTAACATTTCAACTCTTTACAACTTAGATACATATTGTTTTTGCATGCTGGCTATAACTTTTGTTTTGATTGTATTTGTTCACAATGTCAAGAGCTACCTCAAGATACACTGACTGAACAATTCTGGGCTTGCGTGTACTGATTTTAATGTATTTTTGTTTTTTATCGGGGCACAGATAGCACTATAGACGAATCCATTTTCACGCATTCCTACACCTCAATGGCAGCCATAGCTGGGTCCCCCCTTAGGTCTATCCCACCTAAAATGTGAAATGATGTGGCCTTGGTGGGGATATTAAACTGCATTCCATCACCCATGTTACACGTAGTCAAAAGAATGATGAAAGTTTACAACACAATACAATTCAACATCGATTTTTAAACGGATTTAATCCACCCAATTGGGCAGTAACAACACCAGTTTGGTGCAGACGGGACCCAGTAATGGCCGACTGAATTCTGACCATCACTTGGCTCGTTGGATTCGTATAGACGAATCCCACGAGCCAAGTGACGATCAGAATTTAGTCGGCCTTGATTGGGTCCCCGGCGCACCAAACTGGTGTTGTGACTGCCAAATTGGGTGGACCATGCACTTAATCCAAATCACAATACTAGAGTGTTGCAAAAAATTAACAAGAGAGTTAGTTGTCTGTTAAAATCAGAATTTTCCATTGTAAATAAAATCTCAAACGTCAAAAAAGTGAGGTTTCTGGCAACATTTAGGCAGAAATACTTGATACTCATGCACTACGGTTGGTAATGTCTTCATACTAATATCATAAAAATGCATCATCATCCCCTAGGTGGATAAAAGCCTTATTTTTCATACTATATTAAATTAAAAACCTGAAAATTGGGCAATTTTCCTGGCAACACTGCTCCCACGTATGAAAATTACTTTATAACAGCACCTGAAAAGGCAAAGCTACTGGCAACACTGGTTTTGAAACCAATGCAAATCATGTCACACCATGCACTTAACCCAAATAACAATACTAGAGTGTTGCATAAAATTAACAAGAGAGTTGTCTGTTAAAATCAGCATTTTCCATTCTAAATAAAATCTCAAACGTCAAAAAAGTGAGGTTTCTGGTAACATTTAGGCAGAAATACTTGATACTCATGCACTACAGTTGGTAATGTCTTCATACTAATATCATAAAAATGCATCATCATCCCCTAGGTGGATAAAAAGCCTTATTTTTCATAATATATTAAATTAAAAACCTGAACATTGTGCAATTTTCCTGACAACACTGCTCCCACGTATGAAAATTACTTTATAACAGCACCTGAAAAGGCAGAGCTACTGGCAACACTGGTTTTGAAACCAATGCAAATCATGTCACACCATGCACTTAATCCAAATAACAATACTAGAGTGTTGCATAAAATTAACAAGAGAGTTGTCTGTTAAAATCAGCATTTTCCATTGTAAATAAAATCTCAAACGTCCAAAAATGAGGTTTCTGGCAACACTTAGGCAGAAATACTTGATACTCATGCACTAGAGTTGGTAATGTCTTCATACTAATATCATAAAAATGCATCATCATCCCCCTAGGTGGATAAAAGCCCTTATTTTTCATAATATATTAAATTAAAAAACTGAAAATTGTGCAATATTTCTGGCAACACTGCTCCCACGTATGACAATTACCAAAACTTTTTTTTCATGATATTACTAGACCAACATCTTATCTACTTACCCTGAGCAGATAATTGTGAGAAAAGTGTTACTTTGGGGGTTACATCAATTTTCCCAACACAAGTTTTGGCATGGCCGAAAATAATGAAAAACACCAGTGTTGCCAGTAGCTTTGTCTTTTCAGGTGCTGGTATAAAGAAACAGCGAAACCAGTTTTGCTAGTAACATTGTCTATTCAATGAAGTATAGCGTGAAGTATAGTGGGTCATGGACTGCTATTATTCACATGTCAACAACAGTATTGCTAGAAAACCCACTTTTGTGTTATTGAGGTTAAATTTACTGTTTAAATTAAGTGTAGTATACTTTACTTTGCTCGCTGTGATTTTAACACCAGTGTTGCTAGTAACCTTTTCAGTTTATTTGCGACGGCGAATCTGATGAGTTCGAATTTCAACCAGCCTAATCATGAAGCTCCCGTGGCCAAGCGGTTAAGGTGTAGGTCTCGTAACCCTGAGGTCCTGGATTCAATTCCCAGGCGGGATCATTTTTTCTTCTTGTCTCCTTTATTATTTGCTAAGGCGAACCTGATGATGAATAACAATGTTTATTTATATAATTCCCGTCAATCCTGCCACTATTTTTCCGTGTAATATTTGTAAACTTGTAAAAACAAAGAGTCTGATCAAGCAAACTGTTTCAAAACTTAAGGACATACCGTATGCATATACCTCAACATCGACACCTAAACGTCCGTATATCAAGAAAATTGAAAGCTTTGTGGAAGGTTGTTTCTGTTTAGTTACAAACAATGTTTTGAACAATTTCAAAACATGTAATGTTTTTAAGCACTATGCATGTAAATGTCGGTTGGCAATCTTGTATCTTCCGTAATGTGAGTCATCAAATGAGATGAAAAAGGGTACTCTGCTGCATCATATCTAGTGTATGAACTGCAACAGACATAGCTAACCATGTCACCTCTTTAGATTCCTCTGCAGCTTTCTCAATTGTTTCAAAATAGCTGAAAATGTTACAAGCAACACAGGTGTTGAAATCACTGGCAAAGTAAGGTATACTACACTTAATAATTTAAACAGTAAATTTAACCTCAATAAGTGAGTTTTCTGGCAATACTGTTGTTGACATGTTAATAATAGCAGACCAGGACCCGCTATACTTCACGATTTGAAAAAATTGAGTATACTATGTATACCAGTGCTGTTAACCTCCTTTTCTGTAAGTTTGTCAGTAAGAGTGTCATTATCCTGTAAACTGACTTGAATAGACAATGTTACTAGCAACACTGGTTTCGCTGTTTCTTAATAACAGCACCTGAAAAGGCAAAGCTACTGGCAACACTGGTGTTGAAACCAATGCAAGTCATGTCACACCATGCACTTAATCCAAATCACAATACTGGAGTGTTGCATAAAATTAACAAGAGAGTTGTCTGTTAAAATCAGTATTTTCCATCATCAATAAAATCTCAAACGTCAAAAATGTGAGGTTTCTGGCAACACTTAGGTAGAAATACTAGATACTCATGCACTACAGTTGGTAATGTCTTCATACTAATATCATAAAAATGCATCATCATCCCCTAGGTGGATAAAAGCCTTATTTTTCATAATATATTAAATTAAAAACCTGAAAATTGTGCAATTTTCCTGGCAACACTGCTCTCCCACGTATGAAAATTACTTTATAACAGCACCTGAAAAGGCAACGCTACTGGCAACACTGGTGTTGAAACCAATGCAAATCATGTCACACCATGCACTTAATCCAAATAACAATACTAGAGAGTTGCATAAAATTAACAAGAGAGTTGTCTGTTAAAATCAGCATTTTCCATTGTAAATAAAATCTCAAACGTCAAAAAGTGAGGTTTCTGGCAACACTTAGGCAGATATACTTGATACTCATGCACTAGAGTTGGTAATGTCTTCATACTAATATCATAAAAATGCATCATCATCCCCTAGGTGGATAAAAGCCCTTATTTTTCATAATATATTAAATTAAAAAACTGAAAATTGTGCCATTTTCCTGGCAACACTGCTCCCACGTATGAAATTTACCAAAACTTTTTTTTCATGATACTACTAGACCAACATCTTATCTACTTACCCTGAGCAGATAATTGTGAGAAAAGTGTTACTTTGGGGGTTACATCAATTTTCCCAACACAAGTTTTGGCATTGCCGAAAATAATGAAAAACACCCCTATTTTACATAATAGTTTCACCCATTTCTGAAAATGATTTGTTTGTGTTTACACGATTTTTATAGAGGGGAAGGATATCTTATTCGGTGTATAAAAGAAGGGTACTGAACATTATTTCCTTCATCCTGAAATCTGACCTGATATTTCTACATTTTGCTACATGGGAAAATGCTGAAAATGCTGAAAATTGGGCAAATTGACATTTTCGCTGTTGCCATGGCAACCAAGGGTTTAGAGCCGATATGACTGTCACTCCTGTAGACTCTGACCCAAGGTGCATCCACACACAAAGTATTAAGAAAAATCATTTTTTGAAGTCTGCCAACATTTTTTGAAAATATCTGATTTTTACTGCATAGTGTTCTTAACGTGTTTATGCTGCGCTTATTTTTGAGAGGATATATCTACTTACAAATTATATCATAATTTTTCCAATTATATCCTTGCTTTAGGTATTGAACAAAACTAAAAATGGCAAGAATGAACAAGTATGGGTCGAGAAAAAGACTCTGCACAGGAACGTTACAATCAAGGACGCACACGGTAAATATTTAATATGAGAAATAAAACAAGGGAAAAAGTTAACCCTACTAGCATGCCTACGCCTTGCATAGGAAAGCAGAACAAATTAAGCATGTCGCAGTTCAAGCATGCTTGTTTTTATTTACTCTTATCGCTGATTTTGTCATTAATACAGCCTAAGGCTGATTTTTACACTGTATGTTTGTTAGGTCTGCTTTATGCAAGTGCAATCGTGTGAAAATCAGAAGCAAAATGAGGGCGTCCTCAACGGCCAATGTTACATTTCTGCTTTAACGGAACCGGTCAAGAAACCAGGAAATTCAGTAATCAATTTAAATTTTTTATTGTTTCTTCTAGAGATTGACCTTGACGGTAAAGGAATCATTCAAAAGTTTATTCACAACCAGTTTCTTCTTCATGGTCACGTGATCAGCTTGGGCGTCATGGTGATTATCACTTCCGTTTCGCCGTTGAGGGCGTATACATTAGACAATGGCTGGATGGTCAGGATCGCAAACAAACCATATCATCCCGTAAATTATAGTGATTTTGAGACGTTCATAAGCAATTCAAGGTCAACCAGTTTGTATGAAGTAAGTTTGTATGCTTGTTTAATAGGGTTACCCGGGAGCTCGCTTAGGTCGTTTAGGAGTAATCACGCACGCTTTTTTTTTAGATCTTAGGGGGTAGTAACGGGTTTGATGTGACCTTTGACGGATTATGTATATTAAAAATATGTGGTAAATAATGGACCTATTTTTGTTTACAGTTTGAACCCATGCGAAGATTCTTTGATAACACAGGCTATTCAAGAAGGCAAGCTTTGTTCGCCCATTTGCTCTCAGATCTAGGTAAGTTTGACTATTTTAATATCATCAGGAAAACTCTTAAAAGAGTTTGCCTGATGAAATTTGTGTCGTTATTTCCCGGCGTTATTTGCTATAATTATTTACAGATAATTGACCTTTATTTACATTAAATAATATTTTTGCCCAGTACTACATTTATTGACCTTTTCGGTAAACCCCATAAACCTTTGAAATGCGCAGTAACAATATTCAGTATTAAACGATGTGCACATCGGCATGACGTCAAATGACGACATCTCAGATCTACCTTAAAAGGCTTATGGGATTTATTATTACTAAAAAGGTCAAATAACATTTAGAGACATTTTGCCTATTAAATTTAATCGATATAATTTATTTTTGTACTGATCAAGACACTTTAGAACCAGAATTATTTACCTTAAATGGACAATCATAAGCAACATTGTAACTTCTGGACTTTCTTCTGCATTCTCTATTGTACACATCTAACATCTAAAAATAACACATAAACAATTGCACAAACTCCTTGATATCACCCGGTTACATTATACATTTGTTTCAGGAATAGAACAATCTAAGGTTCAATCCATCAGAGAACAAGTGTTCGACGCAGTACAGGATGTAGTGTATAACAGACGGGATATACTCAACACTTTGGGGAATGTAAAAATACGGATTGGAAAAGAGTATGTGATTCACCCAAGAGTACCGACTCAAAATTGCCATGTGTGTAACGCTATGGATAATCTGTCATTTTGGTTAGTCGATCAAGGAGGGCAACTAGTATGTCTCTGTCGTTTTTGGTTTTTTTTTGGCAGGAGCCAAAATCGAACGATGATTTGCATCTCCAAGCTGCGATACACGCAGAACGAAAAAAAAAAAAAAAAAAAAAAACCCTAAAAAAAGAACTAAAAACAGCACGGTAAATCAAATATTGTTGGGCGCATAGCGAAATTATCCGGAAGTACACTACTTTATTTGCCCTCCTTGGGCAACTAGCAAACACAGCGGAGTTGGTACTCTTTGGTTCTACCTCATTGAGTGGTACACTATTTGCCCTCCATGAGTGACACACAAACACAGCTGAGTTGGTACTCTTTGGTTCTACCTCTTTAGGAGGTACACTATTTGCCCTCCATTAGCAACACACAAACAGAGGTACACTATTTGCCCTCCATGAGTGACACACAAACATGGCAGAGTCAGTACTCTTTTGTTCTACCTCATTGGGAGGTACACTATTTGCCCTCCATGAGCGACACGCAAACACAGCGGAGTTGGTACTCTTTCATTCTAACTCATTGGGTTCACTTCAAATTTGGTAGTACACCTAGTATAGACCACTTGGCATGTGACGTCATTGACCGGCAGTATGCGCGCGAATTATGGCAATTTCCATTGTTCTTTGCCCTGCAGTGTGCGTACGCATCGTAGTTTGCTAAGGGCACGTGCATTTTAAATGAAATATGTGAGTTTTTGGGAGACTCCGGATGTCTACCCGAAAACTTTTGGATAACTTAATTAGGTATCCGCAAGGTATCCGCTAGCGGGCACTTTCGGATAACTCTGGAAAAGGTATCCGAAAGGTTTCTAATGACCACCGAATGGTCATCGGGCGGTCACCGGGAAACTTTTCTTTTTGCTATGGGTAGATGTCATGTTTGTTCCCATGCACAATATACGTCATTTCCATGATCATTAGGAATCCTACACGGATTTTACGGCAGAGTGTGCCAAGCGTTCCAAGTACTTATTTCCAAGATTGTAGTTAAACATTTGCGAAAAGTTTCTAAAATTCATCCAATTCACCTTTATTTTTAATTGAATCAATAATTTCCAAGTCCACAAAATTAGCATAATTTTGGCTTTGTTTTTTGTCAAAATTTGCATACTTCCCGGGTAAGTTTTTATAATCCCAGATGCACATCCCAGCCTGATCGAAAACCGGTTCTAATCCGGCTCGGTGGCATATGGATATCATTCACTATAGAATGAACTGCATTAAGGGGGTACTACACCCCTGGCCAATTTTTGCATTTTTCTCAAAAATTATAGCACATTGATGACAAGTAAGATATGTATATTATAG
Source organism: Amphiura filiformis (assembly GCF_039555335.1). Lineage (NCBI taxonomy): Eukaryota > Metazoa > Echinodermata > Ophiuroidea > Amphilepidida > Amphiuridae > Amphiura > Amphiura filiformis. The sequence continues at coordinate 67,205,684 of NC_092640.1, read as the reverse complement.
GGGCCAGGACCACAACTACTGTACTGAAAATTCAGCAACTCAGAGTAAGTAGTTATTGATTTATTGATTAAATATTGGTTTTCCCTCATTTTTGATTGTAACTCCATAAACGTTGTCTGTGCTGAAATAAAATTTCCAGTGCAGTAGTTGTAGTCCTTGCCCCTACAATATACATAGATTACTTGTCCCCAATGCGCTATAATTTTTGAGAAAAATGCAAACATAGGCACACAATTTGGCAGGGGTGTAGTACCCCTTTAAGGAACAATGTTCGTGCTAAAATAAATACATTTTCTTTTTCAACCGATATAGTACAAGCTTTTTCGAAGTGATGAGGTGGGACTTTATTATAGATGAGAACATGAAAGTCTACTTGATTGAGGTACGGTATAAAAGTATGACATAATTGTATTTATTTATTTCATTCTCTACTCAATTCACAAAGACAAAGTGCAGAAGGAAAGCTCAGATTTATAGCTAACATTATAGAGTAGCCACAAGTGTTCTATTTAACAATTTCGTAGGACAGATGTTTCAAATGGACAAATCACATATCACAATGTGCAGAAGAGTCTAGAGAATCTTTGTTAAATTGTCAACCCGCGTGTTATATTCCATTTCCATGGCAACGGTCATACATTTTGAGGATTTTTGTAATTTTAACCCAAAATGCCACATTTTTAATTAGCTATTTCTTTGCAACTTCAAAATTGGTGCGCGGAATATAAGATACACGGGCAAATTTATGAACAAAATCATTACTTATTTCAAGATATTTGATTTATGGGTAACTTTTATCCCGTGTTGCCCAAACATTTTACATGGGAAATGTTTTGATTTATGCGTTGTGAAAAAAATATGAATTTATTGAAATGGATGTTTGGATAAAAAATGTCATTACAAAATTTTTGCGGTGAACGATAATTTGTATACCGATAATTTGGTCTAAAAAATGGGCGAAAATTAAATTGCCTTCGCTGAGGCAAAGGCGCACCCGCAAAACCGTTCTTTTGTTGTGATTGTGGTTTTTGTGATGTGCATTCTTAAATTGTTATAGATTGACGTTGGGCCATATGGGTGCAGCACGTCACTAAGAAGACCCGGTAGGTAGAAGACCGCTATTCAGAAAACCCATTATTCAGTAGGCTCGCTAGTCAGAATTTTCTGATTTTCTGAGTAGCAATACCTTCTGATGAACGGGTTTTCTGATTAGCGGGTCTTTTGGTTAGCGGGTCATTTTAGATGAAAACAAGCTCGCTATTCAGAATTTGACGGGTTTTCTGAATAGTGGGCCTTGTGAATAACGGGTCTTAGGCCGTGCCGGCCGCTTGCGCAACAATGACACAAACTGTCACTATTACAATAACCAATTGTACATCGGTTCGTTTTGATATTTTCATACAGGCAAATATGTCACCAGACCTTTTAAGTTCACATTTCTTGATTCGAGCCAAGAATTACAACGTTATTTTCAACAGTATTACCACAATAGGCTACCGTTATGGCAGTAGAAATAACAATGGGTCAGTATGTAACGTCGAAAAAAAAAGAATAACGCTTTTAATAAAAACACGCCCTCTGGACGTTGATAATGTCGATGGTGTGATAGGCAAGAGATTATTTAATTCCCAAGTTTGATTAGGGTATCTTTGCAACTATAATTAAAGACCGAATTAAAAATACTAGTTTGCGTCTGACGTCAGGGCAAAGGCGCGACGTGATTGGTTGCTGACCTGCGCAGTACGGCACTTTTTGGTATGGTTGACATGACGTCATACGCAAACTAGTCTTTTTAATTAATCAATTATACTCACGTCTATCTATTTATTTATTTCCCTTTTGCATACATACAAAGCATCCGAGATACAGATATAAATGTGGATTCGAAAGTCTGTTTCACCGAAAGTTGTCAAGACTGTATGCTGAAGGTAAGTTTTCGGAAAAAAAAAAAAAAAAAAAAAAAATAATAATAATAATAATAAAATAAAATAAAATAAAATAAAATAAAATAAAATAAAATAAAATAAAATAAATAAATAAATAAATAAATAAATAAATAAATAAATAAATAAATAAATAAATAAATAAAATCTCCAACAAAGCCATTGTAGATTTTAAATGGAATCATTCATTCAGGTAACCGTATTTGAAATTACTGTCTGGAAGGTTACGGTCATGTCATTAAAGTGGTCTATAAATATGAATTGGAACAGCCCATTTGTGATGCGATCAAGCAAAATCAGTCGGAACTCGGTAATATTGACTTTAAGTTATAGCCAAACAAAGGAAATAATTCCTTTTGTTTCCTTTTGTTTTGGAAACTCTTTAGTTGCTCATATCTTTGGAACTGGTTGTTCAATTTCAATGGGGCTTTCTGCAAAATCCAGCTCTGTGAATGCTTTTTACTATCCTGTAAGAAACTGAAAATTTATTATTGCCGAGTTCCGACTGATTTTGCTTGATCGCATCTCATTTTAGTATTATCCGTCATTAATGCATGAAAGTAAGGCACAGCGTCTTTTTTGGTCCTATAGCGCTGTCGGTGCCCAGAGAGGTCCGATGGTACCTAACCCGACACCGATAGTTCTATAGGACCAAATCCGATGTGTTGCCTAACAGTTAGCTATTATAATACCTCATGTATAAGATATCGCAATCAGTTCAGAATAATACTAGTCATTCTACTAGTCATTCACTCTTCCCTGGTAGGAGAGTGAGAGTTCATAAGGCAAATGGTGAAACACGTGGTCACTTCAATGGTCACATTGTGTCACTGAGATGATATACCCACCAGACGCAATTGATTTATTCCATTTAACGTATGAAATATTTCAATTTAGACTTATTTTGATGTTTCAAAAAATATACAAAGAAAAAAAAAGATCTCTGAGGTACACGAAAATGATTCATACTGCAGTTACTGTCCGTTTTCCTATACACAATACACAGTGCTCTTACCATTGACGCGTGACCTCTACAAATAGCGTACGTTAGAAGTATGGGGATTTGCCTAGTTAACGTCGCTGTGTGAAAAATAACCGGCCAATATTAAAAGTATTCTTCTAAAATTCTAGAAAATATAGTTTTGTAACTGGTCCTAAATTTTTAGCTAATTTAGATGTTTGGAAATATTCGTACTTTGGTATTTTAGGAAGGATATGTAAACGACAGAAAACACCAAAAATATGAAGAAATTATTTCCAAACCGTGTTAAGTCAACAATCATTATGTTGCTCATTTTCAAGAATGCTGGTTAACAAAAAGCAGACCATTGTCTCATTTCGTGAACAAAGGTCCACATACCATTGTTTCCTTGCGTTTCCTTTATAATCGGTTACCCAACTGAAGCTATAATACCAGCTCATTGGGATACCGCACATATAAAACAGACACATGTGCACAACCAGAGAAGATCTGATTTAATCAGTTGAGCTGTTTTCAATGAGTGTTATCTTGGTTTAATAGCTTTTAATGGGGTTTAAGTCCTGCAAATGTCGTGGTGAATTCTACTGTAGACATGACTGCATCATGTTTGATGATGGTATTCATCATTTGCCGAGGCGCCGTATTTAGCGTTAGCTTTGGATATTTAATTATTTTCGTGATTTCCCCCTTACCTGGGTAAAAATGGGATAAAATAAAATGTTTCGAACAGAATCTTATTGAAAATTACCTTGGAAAATGTGTGGAAATGTTTCGAACTACTCTTTAAACGCCCGTTTATTCTATCATTGTCTCGCTAAGCTATGTCAATCTAGGTCAAGTGAGATGGTATACCAGAAATTAAATCCCATCTATAATTCCATAAGGCTGCGTTCACATAGAAGTATACTATTCGGGTATACGGTGCACGTTTTACAGGTGCACGCGTATATAATTCAATCGAGCAAGGCAATTTCATAGTACCGGGTCACTTAAGGCTACGATCGCATAGAAGTATACTATTCGGGTATACGATGCACGTTTTGCAGGTGCACGCGTATAGATTAAATCGAGCAAGGTAATTTCATAGTACCGGGTCACATAAGAGCTATTCGAAAAGGCCGTATACCTGCGTATAGTATAGTATAGTGGGAATCGCGCGTGTTCGATTTTAGTGCAGCGTATACCGTCCAAATTTTAAAAACCTAAACCATATGTGGGCAAATTCATTTTTTTAATAGATGCACTATCTAATTCTGCACATTATGACACCTCATTGAATGCAATGTGACCTCAAGAAGTAAAGTTACACGCATTTGATAAGACGAAGAAAATGGGTAAACTGACATACTCGCTATTCGCTATACGAAATACGCTCATTCGATCAGTCTGAGTTCACATAGTATACTCCTATATGAACTCAGCCTGATCGAATGAGCGTATTTCGTATAGCGAATACCGTATACCGTATACTTCTATGTGAACTCAGCCTAATGCAGAGATGTTCACTTATCCATAACAAATGACATAAACGTTACGATCTTTTGTTATACTGGTATATTTATTATTCACAGGATTGCCTCCTATGTTCAAAATGTTTAGACCGATCAGTGGAGATTAAACAGATGTTACGAACATCATACATGGAACATGTTAACAGACTTGCTCTACGAAGATTATACCCAAAACCTATGGTAAGCAATACGCTTGTCTTATATACTGCGCCAATAAAGTATCCTTACACTTGGAAAAATAATCACAATTTCCAAACTGAACAATATTGGGGTATTTTTTTTTAATACATGCACTATCTAAACCTGCACATTATGACACCACATTGAATCCAATGTGACCTCAAGAAGTAAAGTTACAAGCAATCGAATAGACGAAGGTCCAGTTTTATAAGTGACAAACTGGCCTATACAAGGCGCAAAATGTTTCCAACAAGCGAAACAAAGACACAACACAGTTTCTTCAATGAAGCATTATTTAAAGCTTTTTTTATTTCAGTTTTTTACTTCTATGTACTTTTCATAACTTTCACTTTATTTTTCAGTTCTTTTGTTTCAGGTTTCTTTTGTTCCTTTTGTTTTAAATTAAAGCCAAACGCATAAATTAGCCATTCACCACCCTCAAACCAGATGTCTAGCCTGTGGAGTTTTGAATGGGCCAGTTTGTCACTTTTAAAACTGGACCTTCGTCTAATCAAATGATTGTAACTTTGCTTCTTGAAGTCACGTTGGATTCAATGTGGTGTCATAATGTGCAGGATTAGATAGTGCATCTATTAAAAACAACAAATTTACCCCAATATTGTTCAGTTTGGAAATTGTGATTGTTTTTCCAAGTGTAAGGATATTTTATTGGCGCAGTAGATTAAATTTACACATTCCTATACCTCAATAGCAGATATTACCCCTCCCACGTGAAATGTGAACTAATGCAGGCTTGCCGGGGATTTTAAACTGTATTTCATCACCCACGCTGAAAGCTTACAAGGCATACGATATAAAATCGTTTTTAAGCGACTTTTATCCACCTCTACGCCATTTTGGTGCGGATGGGACCCAATATTTCCATCAAATAACTTTCATTTTGTAGCCTAGATTTAAAAGTATAATCATAGGTAATTTCAATTACCTGGCACGTTAGATAATTTAAATGTGACTATGGAGGTAGAACGTTTTGAATGACCCTCGTATAATCGTAATAAAGTGTTATATTTTCAAGAATTAAGCAGTCAAATTTCAAAATTCATAAAAGTATGAAACCTGTTTTTGTTGTATAAGTGCACAAATTATTCACTCTTGTTTGGCTAATTCAGGAAATAAAATGTAAAAAAAAATAATAAATTTAAAAAGAAGTGGTTTACAACTTTGGTATGTTCACTCTTTTTGTAAATGAACAGAGGACGTTCTGAATAACGTAAACATGTGTCATCAAAATCAAAAACTCATCAATGCCTTATTATGTTTGGATACTTATTCTCCAGATTCAGGACATGGTTCACAAGCGCCTGCAAGAACAAAACTTCAGAAATATTTCACGAGAGCTTATCAATGAAGCATGGATAACAGCAAAGTGCGTGAAAGATGAATATTGGTGCATGTAGAGACTACTGGTACTTGGCCAGCGACAAATAATAATAATAATAACTATTTGAAAGCTGCAACACGAAGACGAAGAAGAACAGAGAAAAGCAAATCTTGATGTTGGAGAAAATTCGCCTAAAATACAGGGAATCTATGTTTTTTCTGTGTACGTGTATAGTATAGTAGGACAAACCAGCAGATCAATTTATAGATATGAAATAACCTTTAACCGAACACATACAATAAAAACATTAAGCTTCGGTAAGAAAATGTTACTAACATACAAACGTTTATCCTTATCCAATTGTAATTTGCAACGGAGGCCATTGCTGCAATGCCGATAAGTACCCGGGCGAGTACTAATAACATAGATAATAATTATTATGTAAATGACAGTGATTATCGTTCATATTTGCACTCGGACCAGAATCTGGTTTTTTTTTTTGTCGGGCTCGAATTTGGACCAGCTCAGCTCGGACACAGACACAAATAACTGATTGCATCCATCATAGCTGTCGCTGCTAACTGAGTCGCTCCTGTGAAGAATACGGTTTTTTTGGGGGAAATTTAGTATATATATCGCTATATATGGGACGTTATTTAGTAGCGTGAGATTTGAAGCATCCTATGTATAAAGGAATATATGAAAATTACCTGTACATCATATACAACGAGTATTTATTTTAATTGAGTGAAAATGAAGACAGAAAAGATCGTGTAAAATCTATGTAAAAAATACATTAAAGGCCACAAAAGACTACTGTTTCATTTTGATTTGGGCGATCTTATCGGGTGGGGGTCCCGAGTAAAAAAAATCACACTTTGAAGAAGAAACCTTAAAAATAAAAAAACCGTGGTGGATTGGTATTTTACCGAACGTAAGAAAAGGAGTCCTATTCGGCCCTGATTTGGTAAAATTATCTAACTTGAAAATTGTTGTTTGGAGAAAAACAGTTTTTAAGTTTGAACACTTTACGTTTTTCTTTTTGAATAAGATACTCGTAAATTATTAAACACATCTAATATCTTAGAAAATATAAAAATCTTATTATTTACAAACAAATTGGCTAATTTGGTTGAGTAATTTTGAAATAACAACCATTTTAGGGGGTTAGATTCTTTTACATTGTTTTATGTCAAAATTTCAAGTTAGATCATTTTACCAAATCAGGGCCGTATTATGATTGGCTAGAAATCGCTCGCTAGATCGCTCATTGGTGAAGTACAAACTCAAAATGTATTATTATTAGGATCATTTGGATATTTTGGATATTATTATGGGTAATTAGGATAATTTTGATATTTTAGATATTTTGGATATTATTATGGTTAATTAGAATAATTTAGATATTTTCGACATTTTGGATATTATTATGCCTCATTAGGATAATTTGGATATTTTAGATATTTGGATATTTTAGATAATTTGGATATTATTATGGCTAACTAGGATAATTTGGATATATCAGATATTTGGATATTTTAGATAATTTGGATATTATTATGGCTAATTAGGATAATTTGAATATTAGATATTTTGTATATTATTATGGCTAATTAGGATAATTTGGATATTTCAGATATTTGGATACTTTAGATAATTCGGATATTATTTGGGCTATTTAGGATAATTTGGATATATTAGATATTCTTCATATTATTATGGCTAATTAGGATAATTTGGATATTTCAGATATTTGGATATTTTAGATAATTTGGATATTATCATGGCTAATAAGGTTAATTTGGATATTTTAGATGTTTTGGATATCATTATATTATGGGTTATTAGGATAATTAGGATATTTTGGATATTATTATGGCAAATTAGGATAATTTGGATATTTGAGATATTTTGGATATTATTATGGCTAATTAGGATAATTTGGATATTTTCGACATTTTGGATATTATTGTGCCTCATTAGGATAATTCGGATATTTCAGATATTTGGATATTTTAGATAATTTGGATATTATTAGGGCTACTTAGGATAATTTGGATATTTTAGATATTTTGCATATTATTATGGCTAATTAGGATAATTTGGATATTTCAGATATTTGGATATTTTAGATAATTTGGATATTATTATGGCTAATTAGGATAATTTGGATATTTCAGATATTTGGATAGTTTAGATAATTTGGATATTATTATGGCTAATTAGGATAATTTGGATATTATTCTGGATAATTAGAACCCAGCATTTCTGCACTTTTTGCTTCAATGTAACACCTTTAATCCAGCATTTTTGCACTTCTTGCTTCAATCCTAAACTTTTCAAATGTTACATGCTTCTCATGCATACAACTTCCCCATCTGTTATTAACTAAGACAACATGCTTCATGTAGGCTATTCATAGGTTGAATATCACGTTGTAGTGTATGCGTCGTTCTTTGATACTCTTTTCCAACTAAACTGAGCTCAAAAAGAAACTTATAATTTTTTACAACGCGTGAATCACAAGGTCATATCTTAAAATACTGTCAATCAAAATGAACCAAAATTACACACAGGATTACTTTAATACTCTACTCAAAACTCATGTCAGTAACCATGCAGTTGTCCAACTGACACAACAGCAAAATGCACTGTCATGGGATAGCTTCCTGGACTTCCTCCACTTTCACAGCCCAACATTTGGCAACCAGCACAAAAAATCTGTGAGAATGCACACAAGATCCTTGCACAGATGATAAAACGGTGCTGCTTTCTGCTTTTCATACATTTTTTCATGAAACAGGGCTGGGCTGTGAATGTGTTCCAGGAAGCTGTTCCATGTCAGTGCATTTTGCTGTTGTGTCAGTTGGATAACTGCTTGGTTACTGACATGTGTTAAGAGTAGAGTATTGAAGTAAACATTTTGGTAGAATTTGATAGATAGGATTTCAAGATATGACCTTGTGAAAAATTATAAGTTTCTTTTTGAGCTCAGTTTATATCCGTCGTCTAGGATTATGAACTAAAACACAACATGCATGAAGTAGGCTGTTCATAATATTGTTCAATATGCAATATCACTAGTGTATGCGTCGCTCTTTTAAACTCTTTTACAGCAATATTCATGGTTTAGGAAACTTGATGCATATGCAGCTGTAATGTACAATATAATATGCGTCGTTCTTTAAAAGTCTTTTCCAACTATATCCATCGTCTAGGATTATGAACTAAAACACAACATGCATGATGTAAGCTGTTCATAATATTGTTCAATATGCAATATCACTAGTGTATGCGTCGTTCTTTACAGCAATATACATGGTTTCGGAAAGCAAATATAATCTAAAATCGTCACAAGTTGTGAGCGATTGAAACATTTTAGTTCAGTTTATTAAAGCTAACGATTCAATGTTTTTATATACCAAAATCTATTTGATCAGCGTTTCAAAAATAGGAGGATTCTTCTTTTTTTTCGGGGCTATACCATACTGGCATTAGTTCTATAGCCATGATAGCGCCAATGTGTGCCATGAGTTCCTCTGCCAAACTAATTTCCTTCTTTGAAAAGTCCATCTTTTGGAAATGGGGCCAGGCGAATTTATGTATGGCGTAGGGGAGTGTGCCCCACAAGGTCATCATCCCTATATCTTCGTGTCAAAAATTGCCGTGATAGTACGGCGAATCCTCTCGTTTTTCAAAAGCTACGCATGGCGATTTTGTTCGAGATAGGCCGAGCGACTCAGGCTAAGCATACCATTTACACGATATTCTATTCTACACGTTTTTACGATTTGCGCCTGCTCAGTACCCCATATCGTGTTGCCATTACAAGACAATTCAATTTGTTATCGTGTAAAATCCAGGTTTTGTTTTCAATACACTAACTGGAAATTCAATACACAAATAGGCGATTGCTGTTGTCGTTATATACGCAGATAGTTTACTGCATTTTATACATAACGATTTTTAAATCGTACATTAAAATTGTGATATATTCAACTGTTTGAGAATTAAAATCAGATCCAGGTGCTCTATAGAATATTAAATCACAAGTCTATAAAACAATGCACTATATAGAGCTATCCAGACACTATGCAACTTTCTTTATCATGTTTATCTGCGTCGGTCAAATACCAATCGCCCGTCGCTCACCAACTGAGTATTAAGTTGCAGGGAAAAAATCTTTATAATATAGAGTGCACAACTTATAAGTTCCCCACTACATACTTTTTAGAATAAATTGAAAAAATACTTGACGAAATGCAACCATGTAAAAGGGTATCGGTAGCCGTATTTGTTTTACACATGTGGACCAAATTATAGCCTCACACATCATTGCATTCAGTCACAATGGGTTATTATGTAAAAGAAAATACCGTTTTTAACAGTGTTAAAAGTTACATCTGAGTCCATAGGAGTCAACTCTCAAACAATACAGTAGGCCAGGAATATTCATGTGTTTGTTAAAGAAAAACTCAATCTTTGGTTTTCAAAAGCAAAGCAGTTTTTTAAATCTTTTCTTTTTAAATGATAAATGGCTGAATTAGGCAGGATATGTACTGCAGTGAGAAAAGACCATACATCGCCAGTTCATCACTTTTAATCATGCCACGTTTGTCCGATTTCCTTCGCGGTCGAGCAATATGTTTGCTGGATAAAAATGTACCAGTGAAAGAGATTGCTCGTCGTATGGGAGTTGTGCCTAATGCAATTCGAAAATTGAAAACAAAATTTCAGGTGACAGGAGAAGTAAAAAATCAGCCGAGAGCACCTCGTTGATGTGTCACGTCTGTTCGTCAGAAGATATCAATAGTAAATCTGGCTGAAACCAACAACGGATCCGGACTTTCGTAGACAGCATGCGCTGACGTTGCAATGCACTTGTTAACAGTGTAGGAGGACACATTTCCTACTGCACATCTTAGACGTTAAGTGTTATTCCCATTACAAACTCATGAACAGGCCTGACATACTGTATTGTTTGAAATTTGACTCCTATGGACTCAGGTGCAACTTTTAAAACTGCCTATTTTTTTACATAATGAACCATTGTGACCGAACGCAATCATGTGTGACACTACACATTGGTCAAGATTTGTAAAACAGATAGGGTTACTCATATCTTTTTACAATTTTACATTTCGTTAAATAATTTTCGATTTATTTCAAAAAGTATTAGGGGAACTTATAAGTTGTGCACTCTATACATGGTGTCGACACAAATATCTGTGGTGCCCGGGTGTTGTGGTTGCGAGATATTGTTGCTGACCCGCAAGTAACGAGGTCAAGGTTTTATTATTGAATAGGGCACTATTGTCTTCAATACAGACGTGGCATATCATGCATATCATTCCAATTTAAATGACCGTGACAGTATAACACGTCACACTATGGACCACAATGCCCTCATCTCAATGGCATAGTTCAATAACCTCAATGAAACACCCATAGTGCAAAATTTGACCTCAAGTTGCAGAGTTTAAGTTTTTGTACCCAAATTTTCTAAGGTCATTCAATGAATGTACAAATGTATTGGGGTTAAAGAACTGTGCCCTAATAGATGAACATGTTGTGGATCCTAGTATACTGTTACATATAAGATCTTTAGTCGGATTTGTTATTACACTTTGCATAAACAACGGACGTTGACTATCGGTAAGTACCAAGCAATACATAATGATAAAATCTGGTCCACATGATATGATATTATAAAAATATTAACTGTCTATCTGCGTGTTTCTACTGATGGCCAAATCCCGCGCCGTGCCGGGTCATGGCGGGTAACAAGCCCAGTAGAAACGATCTGGGTAATCGGTTGCCGTGTCATGCCGGGTCATGTGCTCGCCTTTCGTGATCCACCTCTTGAGGTGGATCATGCCGGGTCAAAGCGTGTAATCCGCGCAGTAGAAACGAGCCGTGTGCTCGGTTGTCGAGGTCATGCGTGATGCAAAAATAACGCGATTTATATTGCATAATTTGAATTGCATATATCATTTGTGCCATAACTCTTTTAGTTTTTTCCTGACAAGTCGAAATGCAATTGTATACATTTTATTGTTACACCCTGTATAAGCAAGGCTATAGAGAGGATCTCTACTTCCTAGACATATTTTTGAAAAGTTATAACTGAATTTCAAAAAATAAAAATAAAATTGAAGAAACCTCAAAAAAGGAAGCGGGAGGGACATGAAACATGTTTATTTTTTTATTTGGCCTTATACGTTTATGAACATTAAGAAATAGATGTATAGAGGATGTTACGCTTATGAACATGATTTTCAACATTGTTAACAATTGCTAGTATGTCAACAAATGAAAGTTCTGTAATTTGTTTAAATTCTTAAATACTAAATTCTTTTGGATGTCATCAAATTGTAAATCTCTAGTCAAATTTTCGATTGTATCAAAGACGTTAACTTCATGTACAAAACATTAACGCTCTTTTCTTGTAAACATTGTATACCCATAGCTACTTTAATGAACAATAAATGTTCTGTAATTGTTCTTTATCCTTCATTTCTATTAGACTTTCAGTGTATTAGCAAGTCAAGTAGATGTATATGTATAACATATATTATTAGTTTGTAAACACCTTTTTTTTCATAAACATCATAGTAGGATACCCAAAGCTACTTATTATGCTAACAATGAACGTTCATTTAGAACTAGCCCTAGTTCCTCGGCTGGGATCGAGGCGCGTAGCGCCGAGAAGCGAGGCGCGCAGCTGGTGGATTTTGTAATGTCAGAGAGGGGTTGTCATAGTCCCATACAGGCACTGAACAAGTGCTACGTTCATTGACTGTTAGGCTAAGTGAACGTTACAGGATAATATGTATTCAGATTCTGCCTGAAGGTTCCTGCTTAAATCGTGTTCAAGAATCAACTAAGATTTATTTGGCCCCACCTTTTGCCAGTAAATTGGCTGTCCAGTGCATTTTTACTACGTGCCCGGCCTTATCAATTGGTACACAATAGCTCACCAATCTGAAAGCCTGTTTTAATCACATGGTCAGAATCAAATAATCAAAATGATTCGGACAAATAGGCTACACTGTCCATACACTGTACAGTCTCATTGCAAGATCATAGTCCTTGTCATTTGAGGCACGTAAAAACATACTCATTATGATCGATGCGAATTATAGAAACAGTTCAAACATTAAAATAACTACACCTTTATCTTGACACTTCCTCATTTGCTCGCCCTATTCCTTTTTAAAGGAATTTTTATTAACAGTTACTGTTTATTCGCCATAGAAGTGATGTAATATTCGGATTACCTACCATAGCAATACAATTATTGAATCGCCCTATGCTGCTACAACATTCACACGGTCCCTATGCCATATACAGGTTGTCCCAAAATGATCTATACGTACCGAGTTGCTTGCCAGGCCAGCGACTTTATACGTGTTAGGTTTAATTAATATATAAGCAGAACACCCAATTCTACTAATTTTTTTAAATTGTGACACCTGCTTTAGGCGCTTCATTTGAACTCCATGGTCGATAAGTATCTGTTTATTTCTCATGTTTATTGCAACTTTTCGCAGCTTGACAAGATGAAGTATAAGATGGCTCGACAAGGTGTGATTTGTACACTTGCAATCGCAATTTCTATGCAACTGTACTTTTTGTATGGCCTGGAATCCGAAGAGAGTCACTGCGTAGTTGTTCACTCAACGTTCCCATGCACGGTACTTCGTCGACCGATAGTCTTCTTAGCAATATCACCGAATGAAGAGGTATGATTGTGTGGCACGGCTGTTTGATGTGATCATTTATTAGTTTTTCAAACAAAACATCATGTACAACCTAAATTTGGGCTTATAAACAGCTAAAAGCGATAGCATGCTAATGTTAACAGATGCTTTTGACTCATATTCAACTTTAAATTTCCCATCTTTTACAAAATTATTTCACTTTTACAGCATTTTTTAAAGCTTTTCGAATATAAAATGTATCTATTTATGACAAAATTGGTGGCGCTATTTAGCTACTGGAAATTAGTACTCTTTCAAGCTTTTAATACAAACAATTTATCTTATTTTGTGATGAAATATGTTTATAAAATTTCTTTGCTGCTTGTTTCTCCTATTCCATCTGTTTTAAAGACAGTATTGATCACCTAACCTTGCAAATGAATATAATATGATTTAGGATAAATAGCGCCATCTATAGTTTGCATTTACTTAATAATGAAGCCAATTCTATATACATCAAACAATCGTGGTGGACTTGCTATTATATAAGACACTCAGTATGCCAGTGACCATCCTCTATTGTTGATCGATACATGTTGAAATCAGCATAATTCAGAAATACACCTTTTTGCTTTGCAATTAATTTTCTCGGTCATATAAAAAAACGATTATTTTATTTTATTTTCAGTAATGTCGGATAAAACATGGCACCTAGATTTGGATATAGGCCTACCTGTTTAAAAATATCTGGTGTTATAATTAGAAATTGTGTCTTTTAGTGTAATATTTTTAATTTTTATAGGCCCCAACTTCGCCCGTGAGCTTTTTTTTGGAATTAACTTTTTAGCGTTTCATAATATAGTTCGCTAAAGAAAGATTTATCTCACCTCTAAGCAATCCATGTCAACTCCAAAGATGTGCACCGCAGTACCTCTTCAATTTTTTTCTTTTTCTGTGTGGTGCTTGAAATTTCGCATTTCGCATCACATATATGGATTAGTGCAGATTTCGACCTCTCTGACCCAGATGTTGATTGTGGAACTTTCTCGAAAAGTTGTTTTTTCTTCAAAATCCATGATAATTGTGTCTGTTTGCTTGTAGTAATCAGCAGCGGAGGTCAATTCATGCATGGTGTTAATAAGCTGTGACTCACGAGAATGACGTTTCCGGAATCCATCTGGTTCCTGGCAGAGGAGATAGTGTTGGTCGAGATTATTCATAACTGTAGAATGCACAATATGTTCCATGAGTTTACAACATATGGGTGTGAGACTGACCGGTCTATAATTCAAAGGATGAGATTTGTTTCCTTCCTTTGAAGATGGGGCTGATGTTAGCTTGGAACCAACCCTTGGGGAGTATTCCTGTTTCCAAAGATGATGCAAAGATTATGTTGAGAGCAGGGTCTATCCATGGCGTTATGCCATCATGTCCAGCTGCTTTGTTGGGATTGAGATCATTTAATAGCCTCCAAAAACCTTCCTCCCTAATCTCTATCTTAGGGATCTTTGGGATGTCCAAAGATGGTGGTACCGGTACAACACCAGGAGGTTCCTCAGTGAAGACAGAGTGGAATTGGGTTTTGAGTAATTGTGCCTTCCCTTTGTTATCCAATACAAGTTGATGTCCATCTCTCAGAGCCTGGATGCCACTGTTATCAGTTTTTAGAGTGTTGATGGTGATCACAAAAATGGCATCGTGGTCATCCATGCCGGGTATGTTTCAATAGCTCTACCATTTATTGGTTTTGATCACTGCATATAGCGCTCTCTGATTCTTTGTATTTTACTATTCTCAGAAACGATACAAACCCGGCATTCAGCTAGCAATGGATACGTTTTCAAGACTAGGGTTTCGTACACACCGATCATACGAAGAGACTAAACCAGACCATTGTGATATTTTATGGACTCATACTTACCCCTTTCATAATTACAAAATAGTGCGACTCTTAATCAATCCGAAAAACAATGTAAAGGTATGTATAAAACCGAGAGTATTATTATAGTCGTCAGTGGAAACACAGGTAAGAGACATCCTCTGTCTTGGGGCACCCGCAGTAGCGTAATTAGCGGGGTAGGGAAGGGGGTGATGCAGGTGAGGCGGAGTGTGCGCCTGACAAAAAATGAAGAGAGAAGAGTGCTCTACTTACAAAAATGAAAGATAAAATCGGAAAGTCAGGCCGCTTTATGTGCCACAGGTACTAGGGAAGCACGGTGGCCCAATGGTTAGAGCGCGAGCTTCATAATCGAAAGGCTGCGCGTTCGAGCCCCACCACGGCCAGTGTGTTGCGTCCTTGAGCAAGATAGCTCTATTCCCAATAGCTTCACTCCACCCAGGTACACATGGATACTCCTAAATGTATGAATTTTATTTTTCAGATCAATCATTTTCCAGGAATAGGAAGCATATGCGTTAAATCTACCCTCAACACTGCGTCACCTGTCAGCAAATACATACCAAAGACATACAAGATGCCAGATGATAGGAAGAATTTTATAAAGGAAGTAAGTGTTGCCTTTAATGACACGTTCTACACGGACACAATTCTTTCCGCCCGACGAATACAGCGCTTAATCTTAAAATGTATTTTACGATTTGCCGCATACATCGTTACATTAATGTTACCATAGGGCATTAAATTTTGGTGTGACATTCCTATTACTGAACACGGACGAAAACTGCATGTGTGTAATTTACACCGCAAAGGCATCATAACACATGGATCCTTTATCACCATCGTTCAGCCGCGCTGTGCAATATATTGGCGGAATCCTTCATTCATGTATAGAAAATGCACCAAATTTGGCTTAGAGCTTACAACGCTGAATAATTCTTGATATGATACCGTATTTAGTGAAACATTTCCAGATGACTTCCGATATTTAGGTTGAAAAACATACTTTTTATGTGATTTTTACCACAATTCTTACCCAAAAAATGTCATTATTACAAAGGATATAACTTCCTCAAGGATCCTCCGCAGTAGATTTTAATCTTCTCCGTTACGTAGCTGTGAGTTTGCCGATATACTGTAGGCATAAATACACGCTGTGACACTAAGGACGAACCTTCTCTAGACTTTTATGAAAAATCCATCTCTGCCGGCATTTCAAATGATGAAACTCACACACCACAATGAGTGTCTTCAAGAAAAAATAGTTTAAGGTCACTCAAGCGTAACAAATTTGTCAAAAGGATTGCTTCGTAACATCATAAATAATCGCTAGATATCGACTATTTAGTACAAGCAAGAACAGGACACAACAAATATACTGCATAACATTTTCCAACTGACTTTGTGCTGACGGTTAGTAATTTTACAGATTTTCCAAATAGGGAGTTTGGTCAAAACTCTGAATGCACCATTTTTACGCAATATCTGTAACATCTATTAGAAACGTCCAATTTCTAAAATCTAAAATTCTTATGAAAGCTAAATATATGTACATTGTAGAATTTAAAACAATATAACCAATAGTAATGCTCTTCATACCTAAAAATACAAATTTTCCGGTATAAATAATTATGTGACACCCTGTACTTCCATCACGTGTCTACTTAGCCCATGAAGACAAAATTTACTGAGTATGCCTAATTGCCTATATGAGGTTAATCAAACTTCTTCAGGATCGGATACATAATCGACGCTGTTATTCTACATGTATATAAAACCCGATTCTAAAATCATATTTGCATAATCTTAATATCCTATTTGCGGACAATTATTGTGTCAAATAATTTTTCTCAACCAAAAAAATCCGAACTTGACACTCATCACGTCAAAAAATAACAACAATAGCACAATGACCTGTCACATTTGACCAACTAATTATTGATAATCATGCACAGTTTTTGTATGTATCCTTGATAGGTAAGCAAAACCAAAAATCTTGAGAAGGAGCAGGTATGGGTCGAGAAAAAGTCATTGCACAGGAACGTTACTGTGAAGGCCACACACGGTAAATAGACATAAACTATGAAAAGATAGGCGTTCTGCCTAAAAGACAACAGAGTTACTCCTATATTTAACCATAGTCTGCTATAATACTACGCAACTGCATTAACCCTAACGCCCTCGCTGTATCATCAACTGCAGAAGTGGCTCGTCTGCTCTTAGAAAAACAAGTTTGTGCTAATGTTTTCTATCAGAAACGAGTCTCCAAGTATTTATACTTTACAGTATTGTAAATCTCCTTGTATTATGAATGTGATATATACTCGTATATATTAATCGATATACCAAAATTGCTTACCCTCCCCTTTTGGCTTACGAACGAAAGGTTCAAAGTCAGCAAAAACATATGTATCCAGCGATGCCGAGGTCTTCATCAGTGCTTGAGCGCCGTACGCTGATTACATCATCAACTGCAGAAGTAGCTCGTCTGCTCGGGTTAGAAAAACATGTTTGTGCTAATGTTTTCTATCAGAAACGAGTCTCCGAGTATTTATACTTTACAGTACTGGGGCCCAAGCACTGATGAAGACATCAGCATCGCTGGATTTAGATGTTTTTGCTGACTTAGAACCTTTGCCATGTTCAAAGACTTTTGTCCGACACGGCGTTTATTTTATAGGTCTATTGGTCTAACGGCTCGCATCCGACACTTTACGGAAAACAACTTTTATCATCTAGTAGTTAATTATAGTTAATTATAATTTATATTATTTCTTCCAGAGATTGACCTTGACAGTGAAGGAATTATTCAAACATTTATTCACAATCAGTTTCTCCTTTATGGTCACGTGATCAGCTTGGGAGTCATGGTGATTATCACTTCCGTTTCGCCGTTGAGGGTGTATACATTAGACAATGGATGGATGGTCAGGATCGCAAACAAACCATATCATCCCGTAAATTATAGTGATTTTGAGACGTTCATAACCAATTCAGGATCAAATAATATGTTCGAAGTAAGTATAAGGCTTAAACGGATAAATTTTTGCTCTTTTCTACAACACGCGTGATGTGTTAAAGCCCAGGCCTTTTTTATCGAGAAAGAAAGAAAGAAAAGAAAGAAAGAAAGAAAGAAAGAAAGAAAGAAAGAAAGAAAGAAAGAAAGAAAGAAAGAAAGAAAGAAAGAAAGAAAGAAAGAAAGAAAGAAAAAGAAAGAAAGAAAGAAAGAAAGAAAGAAAGAAAGAAAGAAAGAAAGAAAGAAAGAAAGAAAGAAAGAAAGAAAGAAAAGAAAGAAAGAAAGAAAGAAAGAAAGAAAGAAAGAAAGAAAGAAAGAAAGAAAGAAAGAAAGAAAGAAAGAAAGAAAGAAAGAAAGAAAGGATCAAATAATTTGTTTGAAGTAAGTATAAGGCGTAAACGGATAAAATTTTGCTCTTTTTTACAAAACGCGTGATGTGTTAAAGCCCAGGCCTTTTTTGGCGAGAAAGAAAGAAAGAAAGAATGAAAGACAGACATAAAGAAAGAAAGAAAAAAAGAAAGACAGAAAGAAAGAAAGAAAAAAAAAAAAAAAAAAAGAAAGAAAAAAAGAAAGAAAGAAAGAAAGAAAGAAAGAAAAAAGAAAAGAAAGAAAGAAAGAAAGACAGACAAGAAAGAAAGAAAGAAAAAAGAAAGAAAGAAAAAAAAAAAAGAAAAAGAAAGAAAGAAAGAAAGAAAGAAAAGAAAGAAAGAAGAAAACTTAATTTCTTGGGTGCGGTTTTCACTTCCCTCGTGTTCCTGACATGGCCACAGGGGTCTCTCTTGGCTGACCAAGATTAGCGTGTCCTTATATGACTGTTTGCTTGATGACTCAATCGCATCACGTGGAGTCCGCGCTTACATATGCTCCATGAATAAAGGTTTTTTGATATTTGGTACGGTTAATGTTAAGTTACTCATGGGAGGAATATTAAGGTGTTATCAATACAGTACAAAACTAGTGGCAAATAGTGGTCATAGACCACAAACCTAGCTGGGGCATGTTGGTGTTTCGGAGGTATCTGACCCCTGCAAAATTTTCCAAAAATGTTCCTCTGGTCATCAGGTTTGTTGTCACCGAGTTTGAGCCCATGTACCTCTTACAGATGTCCAGATAACGCTATTCTAAGATTAAGCCCCAGATGACCTTTGACCTGACCCCTTCAAAATGTTCCAAATTGTTCCCCTGGTCACGAGGTTTTTTGTCAACGAGTTTGAGCCGTGTATACCTCTTACAGATGTCCAGATAATGCAATTCTAAGAGTTGACCTAAGCTGACCTTTGACCTGACCTGCATATGTTTCACAATTTTCCCCAGGTCATGAAGTTTGTTGTCACAGAGTTTAGCCCCATACCCCTTACAGATGTCCAGAAAATACATTTCTAAGATTTTACCTCTGTATGACCTTTGACTGTTCCTCTGGTCATGAGATTTGTTGTCACTGAGTTTGAGCCCCATACCCCTATTATTAATTATAAGTTTTGACCCCAGATAACCTTTGACCTGACCCCTGCAAAATGTTCCAAAATGTTCCCCTGGTCATTAAGTTTGTTGTCAGCGAATTTGAACCACGTACCCCTTACAGATGTCAAGAAAATGCATTTCTAAAATTTGACCTCTGCGTGACCTTTGACCTGACCCCTGCAAAATGTTCCCCTGGTCATGAAATTTGTTGTCATCGAGTTTGAGCCCCATACTCTTACAGAAGTAAAGATAATGCAATTGAAAGATTTTAACCCTTAATGACCTTTGACCCAAATTCTGTATGCAAGTTATAGGCGTGTGGTATAGCCGATGCATATATGCAAATGACATCATTGTACTATATAATATGTGGCAGAAGAAGCATTTTGAAGGTATTTGGTTAAATACCGGAAATGCCCCCTTAATGACCTTTGACCCCAATTCTGTTTAGACCTTATGGGCACTGGATATAACTGATACATATGTGCAAGTTACGTAATTGTAGGGTGTAACCTGTAGGAGGAGGAGCATTTTGAAGTTATTGCCAGAAAGAAAGAAGAAAGATCGGATAGCAAAACAGTACCTAGCTCGGTGGGTTGAAAACCCCCCAGCTAGGTAACAAGAATTATAACTTCACAAACATGGAAAATACACCACAGTTTTTGCCAAATAAAATGGCTAAACATGAATAAACATATTTCACAGTTTGAACCCATGCGAAGATTCTTTGATCACACAGGCTATTCAAGAAGGCAAGCTTTGATTGCTCATATGCTCTCAGATCTAGGTGAGTATTAAACTGGCTAAGTTATTATTATTATTGTTATTATTTTAGTGTTAGTGTTATTATTGGTATTATCATAAGACAGTCGTAACGCTGTTTACTGTTTTTGTCCAATTTCTTTCTATTTCTTTCTTTCTTTCTTTCTTTCTTTCTTTCTTTCTTTCTTTCTTTCTTTCTTTCTTTCTTCTTTCTAACCATTCAGTAATCAGCTCCTGACCAATCAGTAATCAGCTACTAACCATTCCGTTATCAGCTCCTGGCCAATCAGTAATTAGCTACTAACCATTTAGTAATCGGCTCCTGACCAATCAGTTATCAGCTACTAACCATTCAGTAATCAGCTCCTGACCAATCAGTAATGAGCTACTAACCATTCAGCAATCACCTCCTGACCAATCAGTAATCAGCTACTAACCATTCAGTAATCAGCTCCTGACCAATCAGTAATCAGCTACTAACCATTCAGTTATCAGCTCCTGACCAATCAGTTATCAGCTACTAACCATTTAGTAATCAGCTCCTGGCCAATCAGTAATTAGCTACTAACCATTTAGTAATCAGCTCCTGGCCAATCAGTAATCAGCTACTAACCATTTAGTAGTCAGCTCCTGGCCAATCAGTAAACAGCTACTAACCATTCAGCAATCAGCTCCTGATCAATCAGTAATCAGCTACTAGCCATTTAGTAATCAGCTCCTGGCCAATCAGTAAACAGCTACTAACCATTCAGTAATCAGCTTCTAACCAATCAGTAATCAGCTACTAACCATTCAGTAATCAGTGATCAGTGATTGAACAATCGGTAATCCGCTACTGACCAATCAGCAATTATTGGTTTAATAGTGATCAGCAATCAGTAATCAGTATTTTAAAACCTATTTTGATTCACCTGGTGTTGATCGGAGAAAAGAAATGGCAGAGCATGGCGAAAAAGTACGGTAGTTTCTAGGCATTCTTGACATGGTGACTTCAAAGAAAGTTTCCGATTACAGAGACTAAACTTGTTACGTAAACACACGTAGTCTCTTATGTTCTGTCTTCGACTATATTTTGTGCATTGGTTTCAGGAGTAGAGCAATCTAAAGTTCAATCTATCAGAGAGCAAGTATTCGATGCAGTACAGGATGTAGTGTACAACAAACGGGAAATACTTGGAAACGTTATGAAGTAGGTGTTCCAAAACAAGCTTTATTTAGGGCTAAACATTTTGTTTTGTTCTGTAGGTGGCGTGAAAACCTGCGGATTTATTATTATTATTAGTAGTAGTAGTAGTAGTAGTAGTAGTAGTAGTAGTAGTAGTAGTAGTATTACTATTACTATTATTATTATTATTATTATTATTATTATTATTATTATTATTATTATTATTATTATTATTATTATTATTATTATTATTATTTATTATTGTTGTTATTATTTTTATTTTTAAAGTTATCAAATTATAGTTATTGTCAAATTAGAATATGTTAGGTATAAAAAATATTTTAGGAAAATTATAGATTGATTTACTTTTATTGGATATTCAGTGATTTCAAATTGCTTTTAAACAAAATGTATGAGGAAATATGTTACCATGGTTGCCGTTTTAATCCATACACCCCTTATGGAAGACCTTTATTCGAATCAGCTCCCTGAAGGGCTGAGTCCAATTGAAATCTACACTTCCTGTATGGGAGATTAAGATCATGTCTTCAATATGGGGTGTATATTTTTCAAATGGTATTATAGCCCAATGAGAGATTCTGATTTCCAATTGTTTTTTGACTATAAAATACCGTAAGTGCCTTTGAATTAACGTACAGGCGCTAGTCCTCAGGTTCGTAATATACGTAGTCCGAAAATACGGTTCACTAGTTTGAAAACACGGTCCGATATAGCTGTATAGTTTGCTAGCAACATAAAAAGGGTTCGCTAGTCCGAGAGTTATGCTGGTTTCATACTTTCTGCCGCTTGCCGCTGATGAAAGACAATGTTGTCGCTCAGCATCGCCAAAAAAACCGTATCATGTTCTCATACGTCCGAGCGGCACCGCACTCGAGTTGACTTGAATTGAACTCCCAGCGATGCGGCCGCTTAGGCAAAGCGGTGGAATGATCGATATATCTTCTTGACGCTGCAGCGAGATGGTCACCGCTAGCGTTTCTGGTGCGAGTGCGCAGTAAAGCAAAATATTCATCAAAGCGGTAAGCAGCAGGAAAGTATGAAACCAGCATTAGAGTAGGGGTTATGGTTAGGGCTAAGGTAAGGTTTTGGATTTGTGTAAGGGTAAAAGATTAGGGTTATAATCGAAGACGCGTCTGACGTCACTGTCAATCAAATTCCCTACGATCCTTGATTGATTAATAGCGCGTAATTAGTAGATCGATTTATTTCGTGCCGATCGGAGAAAAGGAATAGCAGAAAATGGCGAAAGCGTACTTTTACAAGAAAGCATCTTTTACAGGCATTATTGACATGGTGCCTCGGGAAAGAACGTTTCCTACTATAAAGACCTAAATTTGAGATGGTTTGTATGTTTGAAGTTGCAAACGTAACAATAGTCATCATCACGACACCGTGCTCAAGTTTGATTGACAGATGACGTCAATTATAGAGTACTGGCAAACTTTACGGAGTAGCGACCCTTAAGACAAACGGATATGGATGTAGACCGTTGAATTCCATTAATATACTGCATAACAATGCAGGTCCAAAGGAGGTCTAGTCACCGTATGCAGTAAATATGAAAGAGTAGCCTTAAACTTCAAAACTGCTTGGTCGAAAATTTATATTCACTAAGTACAGAATGATTTGCGTCAAGAGCAAAGGTGTGTGTAAAATGGTAAAATTAAATTGAAATTCGTTCTTCTTTTTCAACCGATATAGTTCAAGCTTTTTCGAAGTGATGAGGTGGGATTTCATTATAGATGAGGACATGAAAGTCTATTTGATTGAGGTACGGAATAAACATTATGGCAGATATTATCTTAACATAAGTTAACAACTGCTATGGAATACGCTATTCTAACTGAAATCCATAACCTCTTTGGAAGACATAACGTTAACCTACCACACAGGAAGTGTAGATTTCAAATGGACTCTCCCATTCATGTAGACCCATTTGAAATTCACACCCCATGTGTGTTAGATTAAGGATATGTTTTCCATAGAGTGTGTATAGATTTCCACTGGATAAGCTCAATTGCTATTGTACGACTGTGTGTAATAAGTTACGAGTTCGACCCCCGAAGCGTAAAGTAATTATCTTTATAATTTATCGTGAAAATAAATTTTGTTTGGCTGCAGCATCCCTTCAGTATCTCCCAGGAGGTGCTAGACATATTGTGAGTACAGTGTGCGCGGCCGTCCTGGTTTTCTCTTCCAATGTGGTGGAATATAAAGGGCATATTCTTTCACAGGCTCGTCGTCTTCAAGACGCAGTATATGGCCGAGAAATTTGGCAACCAGTGGAGTGGTGTTGGTCAGATTGTAGATGGTTTGATGTTTAGCATGACTCTGTAGCAAGATGTTGCAAAGGCATTGATCTTGTTTTCCACGTCCTTGGTGATAACCCATGACTCATAAAGAAAGACAATAACACAAGTTGTATCAAACAGCTTGATTTTTGTTTCGATTGGCAGGGATGGGCTTCTCCAAAGGCGTTCCAGTTTCCAGAAAGCTGCCCTGACTAGTGCTATTCTTCTTTTTTAGGTCTCCAGCACTAGAGCCCATATTGGAACCCAAGTACTTGAAGTCTGTGACATGGTTGATGGTACTACCATAGACTTTAAGTGCTGGTTGGGCGTTACAGTTTGCAGTCATATATTGTTTCTTAGGTGCGCTGATGACAAGGCCTAGAAATGCTGCTGCAGTTGCAATCTGCGACTGGGCCCGGGCTGTGGAAAATCCAGCAGGGCAATATCATCAGCAAAATCCAGGTCATTCAGCATCCTAGCAGAATACCTGCTTGACCGACGTGGGTCGGTAACAATTCCAGCGTCAATTCAAGAGGTTGATTTCTTCCGAAGGTAATCTACCAGGATAATGAACAGGAATGGTGCTAACACATCACCCTGGAGCACTCCAGTTGTTACTTGGTAAGGCTCTGAGACTGAGATACTACTTCCATCTACCATAACGGCACAATTGGGGTCCTTGTAGAGCAGCTGGATGGCATTTACCACAACCTTTGGTATTCCATATTGCCGCAGCACTGAAAACACGACGTACCTGTTGATGGAGTCGAAGGCTTTTTTGAAGTCCACAAAAGTGACTGTCAAGGGAAGTTGGTACTCCTTGAAACCTTCCATGATCCTACTCAAAATGTGTATTTTGCTGAGCACAGCTGCGACCTGATCTAAAGCCAGCCTGGTTGCTTCTCAGTAAGGGATCAATGTGAGGTCGGATCCTGATCAAAATTATCTTGTTGTACACTTTTGCGGGAATGCAAAAGCAAAATACCACGGTAGTTTGTCATAAGAAAAAGGGGTCGCCTTTCTTTGGTAGAGGAATGATTACATTTGTGACCCATTGACGTGGCGGTGTCACGAGTTGGGGGCTCAGTGATGATAGGAAGATCTTCAACAGCTGGTGCAGGAAGTTCTGTGGCTGTTGTGCCACTGTCGTTGTTAAGGAGTGAGCTAAAATATTCCTTCCATTCCTCAAACCGTTCATGGTCACTGGTTAGGGCTGTTCGCTCCCTCTTTTTGACTTTCACCCCTTTCCTTGAGTTCTTCCCAGAAAGCGGGTGTATGATTTTCCAGGTGGTGGTGTAATTCTCATGGACCAGCTTCAGGTTTTCCATTTGCTTATTGAGCTCGTCAGCTTTATAAGAGTTGTTAAGGCTGGTGTTCAAATTCCTCCATCTTTCTCTAGCTTGACGAGTCTTTGAAATGGAGTACTACTCTTTGGCCTCATCCCTGTCAAGTTTAAGTCTGATGTTGAATCTGATACCCAACTTGGCAGTCCTCATGGCTCTTGCTTTCCAATAACTTTCTCAGCAACTTTACGAACCGCTGTTTCAAGGGTCTCGTACCTATCGATCAGAGATGGGTCTGGCGTCATCCATGCTCAAGACCTGGAATTTGTTTGATAGCTCCAACTGAAGTTCCTCCTTAGTATTAGGATCTTGCAACTTCTTCCAGTTGAATTTGGGTCTCTTGCAAGGTTTTCTTTTGCTTGTTCGCAGCTAGACTGGCAGCTAGACAGATGCTCTCAATACGATGATCGGAGTCCACTTCTACTGAGTTGTATGCTCAACAGTTAAGGATAGAATTTACCCGCTTGCTGTTTATTAGAATGTGATCTTACTGTGCATGGGTTTATCCAGCTGGATGGGTCCATGTCCAGAGACGGTCCCTGGGTTCGGGGAATCTCATTTGGGCCGGTCTGAGATTGTACTCCTGGCAAGTGTTGACCACTTGCTCACCATTGTCATTTGTTGAATCATGGTAGCAGTATGGACCAATGACTCAATGATGGGAAAGACGACTATCTGCTCCTATTCTGGCATTAAAATCGCAGAGGACGAGATGGATGTTGTCCCTTTTTATACCATCCAGGTGGTCAGATAGAGATGAATAGAATTCCTCCTTGTCAGAAGATAGATGTTGAGCACTCAGTGGGTGCATATCCAACAGTGATGCTAAGCTGAGGGTTACCATGGAATGTTACGAATAGTATCCTCTCAGAAACAGCTTCAACACTCTGACATCTGTGGCTGTGCTTGGACATGACCAGACCCACTCCTCCGTGGCTTAATAGCAGAACTGAATAATAAAACCCAGTTTCTATCGTCTAACCAAAGTTCATCAGTTGGGCTTGGTGTAATGAGACGATGCTCTTGAATTCCGGCAATGTCAATACCGATCAGCGCAGCCCATGAATAGCTGATGGATTTTGATTAAAAGTCCGTACATTATAAGTGTATAATTACAAAAGTTTGAAGGTAGACAGGCGACAATAATCAGGGCCAACAGTTCGTGTTCTTGATGGTGTGCCAAATTCCCGCTGGTCCGTCATGGAGTCAACAGTAGACTGCTGCTCATCTACCCTCAGTATTTTTTGAAGATTTGCTTGTGAATTACTTAAGTCCAGTCCCTGTTTCAGCTTTTTTTTCTGGACACACAGCAGCCTAGATCTACCAATAGAGTAGTAGTTCGTGCCTGATCCGGAACATGTTGGCCACTGTTGGAAGGTTGACCAATGATGACATATTCAACACCATCCTAATGACCGTTGAGAAGTAAATCTTCCTCTTCCGCTCTGAAGATATGGAGCCATTAAGATAGGCTACTCCAATATGAAGAGAATCACTATACCGTCCTTGACTCCCTAGAATACTCAAGAATATAAAGATGGAGCTTGATGTTCATGGCAAGAGACCTTGGAACTAAACTAGTCCTACCAGAAAAACAGCACCCAATCTTACTGCACTGTTCTCCAGCATGTTAAGGACAAAGCCCGGCCAGAACATAACTCACAAGTGCTCTTGAAACTCCTGAGGGATGTGAAGGTTTATTGCGGTGCACTTTGGGTATGCGCTTCTTAGCCCCTAATTTGATTATATTGTTAAATTGGGTATGGATTGACTTTGTGCCCCACAGTCCGAGTGTAATTTGTTGTGTGGATTTGTCCCACGGTGACTCGGCAAAAGATTAATATGTCTTCCCAGTGCAGTTGTTTCGTTTTTAGGTTGCTAGCGTCTATTTTTTTTCAAACCATCATTTAATTTTTCGGGCTATTGAAAGGGGCGGCAAAATTCATTTTCCTCCAGCCCCGGGTAAGAGCGGTCTATGGGGAATATTACCATGATTATCTATACTTACTGTACATCAGTTCATTTTGATTTTATCTTTTCCAGGCAAATATGTCACCAGACCTGATGAATTCACATTTCTTGGTTCGAGCCAAGAATTATAACACCATCTTTAACACTATTACTACAATAGGTTACCGACACGGTAGCTGGAAAACCAACGGGTCAGTATTACAGTTCCCACGTTAGTAAACGTTTCCTCGTTTCAAATTATAAGTTTTGTTGTCTCTTTTGTTCAGAAACCAACAATCAGGGGATTAAAAAGTGGAGCAGAACTGGTCTGCAATCAATACACTTTTTGTGCTGGGAGTGCACAGTAGGGTATATAACCATAAGTATATAATCGTCTGTTGTGCTAAGCATAATTATCATCAATGATCCCCGTGTATGCGATATGTATATAAATAGACATACTGCTTGTTTAAAAAAATTGTGCAAGTGGAAACTGGCATCTGTGGCAATTATACAATATTGGTGTGACATTATGCTTACATCAACGTCATGGGAGCAGTCCTAGCTTTTAAATACTGTTTGTTTCGTTCATGTTGGTTTCGTCAATCCAGAGATCTGCTTCACTGAACACAAATGTATGAAAACCCTTTTGTGCCACTCTTTAGAAAATGTACTAGAATGTTATATATCCAAATACCTGTACAGTACAGTTAATAAAAGAACATTCATTTGTAGGATTAGAAATGATTTTGTAACAACTGCACATTATAAATGTATTGAAGACGAGGGCAGCAAGATGGGTTGCTACAGGTGACGGTCATGGAAGGGGGCTCTGAGTGACCCATGTACACGAACAATAATGTTAAAGACCAAACTGTAAAATGGACTAAACTGTTGAGTTCAAGCAATGTCGGATTCAGCTGATGCACACACGGAAATATGCTTATAATTCACGATCAAAACCATCAATGTATAATCGTGCATTACGCACAATTATGTGCAATATTTCGTTGACACGATTTTAATTTTACAACAGAGTGTGCAATATTTGTCTGTCTTTTAACATGTCTTGAGTGACAAAGAAAACAGTATTTACCATCACAAAATCATTGACATGTACATGTATTTATCTTTACAGCAGAATGAGAAATATTTATTTGTCTTTTAATCTGTTTTAAGTGGAAAAAGAGTATAATTATACCTGTATCATGATAAAACAGCAAACACCATTTTGTATTGTTGTATAATCGATGCATTCTTTTGATTTCACGAAGGAACTCTTGATTAACTTGATGCTATCGTTGATTTACATGTACAGCCCTCTTCCCTAGTAAAAGTGGCACAGTTGTGATTTTACCCTTTCGTTGTTAACTAAACCTTTCTCTAGATTAAAACAAGCAAATTGAACAGAACAAACGGCATTCGAGAGCTAAGGCTCCGTCCTTGACGTTAGTGTAAGCATCATGTTACAATAGTATTCCCTATTTGCCAAAGAGGGCGCTTTTTACTTGCTCATTTTTTTTTTAGACGGGCTGTATCTCGATGGTTTATATTTGTTCACTGGGAAGGCTAATTTGGAAATCGAACCCCCACTTTCAAATGTAGATTGACTTGTTCGACTTCTCTGCTTGTGAATACTGCACTGCGAAATTTAAAAACTAATGTATACTTTGATCAAGGTATCTTCAAACCTGACATTATGCGGTTTTACGATTATGTAACGAACTGAAACGAAAACCGAAAGTGCTTTCTACAAATTTTAAGTTTCTAACCAAAGGGTAGAAACAAAGATATCGATAATGATGTCTGCCATGAGCTTAGGGAGGATACTAGGAAACCACGAGACCAAAACCAAAACTAAAACTCAATATTTGAAATGATTGGTTATCTAACACTATTACTACAATAGGTTACCGACGACACGGTAGCTTGAAAACCAACGGACGGGTCAGTATTATAGTGACCACTTTGGTACACGTTATTAAATACACTATTATACTACATTTAAGTTACCAATACGGTAGCTGGAATACAAATTTGTCAATATAGTTGTATCTACGTTGTTAATTCTCTATAAATTAATCTCTAACTTGACTATGCTAACACTATGAACTAACACTTTAAACTGAAGGAACCCTTCTGGAACAAAATGTCGTCCGCAACGTATGCTCCAGTACCACAACATGTATACAACATTCAGAGGGCAGCGATTCGTTGCTAAAGTTAATCTAAAACCTGCTTAATTTTGGAACTTGAATGAAAAGAGTCACAGTAAACCAGTGTAATCACTGGTGAGATTACGTTTGAAATATAGTTTGATGCCCTGATTAACGTTATAAGGATTCTATTTTTTTTTAATCTATTTTATATCTTTCATCCGAAGCATACGAGGTAAAGACATCAATGTTGATCTTAAAGTGTGTTTTACAGACATTTGTGAAGCCTGTGAGCTAAAGGTAAATTAAATCATATTTATGGTTTATTTACGGAAAAAAATCATGGCACTATTTTAAAAACAGCATGCAAATATATTTTCTTTTAAATTTCGAACTTGGCGCTTACCTTTGTGATTTAGAAACCACATTTAGTTTGGCCCTATATTGCTATTGGTGGTCCGATAGATCTTTCTATCGTACCATGGGGATGA
Source organism: Amphiura filiformis (assembly GCF_039555335.1). Lineage (NCBI taxonomy): Eukaryota > Metazoa > Echinodermata > Ophiuroidea > Amphilepidida > Amphiuridae > Amphiura > Amphiura filiformis. Next base: position 67,175,470 of record NC_092640.1, on the reverse strand, counting down.
AATGTATCGAGCATAATAATAAATATTTACATAGTGTTATAGTACCATGCAGGTTATGATAGAAAGAGCTATCGGTACATATCGACGGAGCACCGATGTCAATAGAGGACAAAACTAAAATGAGTGCCTAATACAGACTGCTAAAAACCTATAACATCTAATCTAAAATAAAACATCACAATTCTTTCCAACTCAGTATTGGTTGATCGAACATTTAATACTCCTTGGGATAATCGTAGCAAAAAAGTAAACTATTCCTTAACTGACAGATATAAGAAACGTTATACGTGTTCGGGTGTTTACAAGCCTTGATACTATATTCTTTGTTCATGTATAGGAATGCTACTTATGTTCAAAATGTCTACCGGATGAGATAAAGCAAATGTTACGAACATCATACATGGAGCATGTTAACAGACTTGGTCTGCGGAGAGTACACCCGAAACCTATGGTAAGTGTAAACTTGATTCATACTACAGTCGCTCGCTGGAGAGTACACACCCTAAACCTAATGTAAATGATGAACTTTCGTAAACATAAGCATCAGTAGGATTATAGATAAGATTAAGGGACCGATCGTTATTTACGGCAGGGTGGGAATGGGTGTTTTGGTAAATATATCGACAACAAATTTCGCGTTCCCCCCTCGCGTCAGCTCAAAATGTTCGCGTTCCCCCTTGTTTTCCCAATTTTCTCCATTTAAAAGTTAACAATCCCCCCTCCTGGTACAACTTAAAATTTCAGGTGCCCCCCTAAATTTACCCATTACCCCCCCTGCCATAAATAACGATCGCTCACTAATTTACTTTTTGTTTGACAAATCCAAATATTATCTACTCACACGATTTGAGCTTTCGCCATGATGCCTTGATCAAAAGTGATCTGCTTAACTGTAGTTTCCGCGGCGTTTGGATACAATCTCACTCCTCCGGATCGAAGTTTGTTTTGACAGTGGATCATGGCAAACACATTAAAACCTCCTGGGCGCCACTTTCAAAACATGTTATGTACATATTACGGTCCATCGAGAAAATGCTGTAATGCCATATAGGTTTAAGCACGTGCCATCAAAAATAAAAACGGGTTTGAAACTTGGCTAAGAAGTAGTTTTGATTTTAAAGATCAGATACAGATACATGTTATTTTGTGATATGTATAATTTGGAAAGATCTGAAATAAACGCTCTAAAAACTATTATTTTATATTAGGCCTATACGTGTAAAATGAGAGAAATACATCGGGTTGTTATTTCTGATTTTGGTCAAGCACGCCGATTTACACGCAACACAACCTCTAAATCACCATCAAAAATACTATTTTTGATTGGTAATTTTGACTCAAAAACGAATATATTACACCTGAATAATATCCTTTTGTACTATCCTGTAAAGTTCAATGTCGTTTTGTTTAATTCTGAAACTGGATAAAATCTGTATCTTGCCGCGATGCCGCTGTTTTCACACTGCACGAGAAGCATGCTGCTCTGCTGCTCATCAAACTACGGCAAGCATCTCAAACGAACTTCCGTGTATAGCCACTTTCCCTGAGCTTTTTCCACATAAAAAACAAATGTTGTAAATTACTACATGAAATAAAGCCTGTAGAAATTTGTTCTATAATACCAGCTATGAATTTTTAAGTTGAAAATGCATATGTTTAAATTTTATAATGGAAAATTATATAATGTAGACTGTATATTGTATAGGCCTATAGTACAACGACGGCCATCAAGGTCGTGCATAGAGCATTTCCAGTATAAGTGGATCGAGTCCACTTGTAAACGCGTTCTCACTATGCTGTTTAATACCACGTCCTAGGTACGAGACTACCTCAATGAGGTGGTCTCGATGCTACATCCTTTATGTAGGATCAAGACCACTTATTTCGCGTTCTCACTATGCTTGGAAGTGGACTCGATGTAGGATCGAGTCCACGTCCTGGTATCAAACAGGCATAGTGAGAACGCGCCCAAACCAAGTTTTCTCACTTAAAAATCGCAGTGCAAGACAATTGTTGGTGCGTTGGATGTAGATTTACATTTTTGTGTGTTTTTATTCAATTTTTTAGAATCAGTTTTCAAATTCTTCGTTTATATCCTTTTTACGCACCATGCAAAAGAGACCAAAAACGCGTTCTATGCTACTAAAAAAATGCCCCGTATTAGACCACGCCGAGTGATTGCTTTCTCCTTTTTTGTACTGTGCTACAAACCGATCAAAGAAATAATGTCACCATTTATTAGAACTAAATATAGTACTGAACAATATTATCTTCAGGTCTTAAGAATCATACTTTTTTTTTTAAATCCAGGGTAAGGAAGCAGCTCACAGGCGCCTACATGAACAAAACGTTGGAAATATAATATCACGAGAGTTTATCAACCAAGCGTGGATAACCGCGAAGTGTGTGGAAGATGAATATTGGTGCACGTAGCGACTACTATGGTCCACGACGAAAATCCTGCAAAAGTAAGCTTTGAAGGCAACACTGATTGGACGGAAGTCAGAGAGAAACACAGGGGAAATCTTTCACGTCAAACATGTAGTTCTGAAATAGGAATATTTGACTTGACTCTAAAGTAGAGTTCGCACAATACTTGTGGGTGTTCTTTTTACCTCTGAGACCTACTGGGTCAGAATCTGGCCGGTGTCACCTTGGGGACGAATATTTTGATATACTTTGAAGCGATATTTGAACTCTTTCAGTTTTTGACCCCTATATAAGCCCAAGTGGTCATTTTGGGGTCATGAATTTTAAAATATCGACACAATATAACTATATTAATAATAACACTGATAATTATAACACTGATAATAATAATAATAATAATAATAATAATAATAATAATAATAATAATAATAATAATAATAATAATAATAATATGAATATGAATAATAATAATAATAATAATAATAATAATAATAATAATAAGGATAATAAGGATAATACAAATACAGGGAATCTATGTAAAACTTTCTATATTAAACTATTTAAACTGTTATTTTTCCTGTGAACATGTAGAGTGTAGTAAGGGACGCACCATTAGATTCTCAGGGGGGCATGGGAGTTTGGGTCAGGCAGAATTTTTTTTTTCGCCTCCGAGAGCACAAAATTTTTTTTTTCGCCGCCTTCGGCGGCGAAGTATTTTATTTTCAATTTTAATGTAAATTTTTATACAAAGTTCGGTGGGGGAAATTTTTTTTTTACTTATCAGTGAGGCAAAATTTTTTTTTTCGTCTCACTAGTGGGAGAATTTTTTTTTTCAAAAAACTCCCATGCCCCCCTGAAATCTAATGGTGCGCCCCTAACTGTTGCAAAATATCAGCAGCCCAATGCATATGAAATAACCTTGAACCAAACACAAAACAACCACTGAATTAATGCTTCGGTAAGCATCTGTTGGGACCATATTGGAAATAGGCAAACAGCCTGTCTCAAAAACAATGTGCAAAGAAAAAGCGCCCTCTTTGGCAATTAGAAAATAAATTTGGTGACATAATGCTTACATCAAGGTCAAGGGCGTAGTCTTAGCTCTCGAATGCCGTTTATTCTGTTCAATTTGCTTGTTTTAATCTCGAGATATGTTTACTTAACAACGAAATGGTAAAATCACACACACATTGTGCCACTTTTGCTAGGTAAGACGGCTGTACATGTAAATCAATGATAGCATCAAGTTTATCAAGAGTTCCTTCGTGAAATCAAAAGAATGCATCAATTACACAACAATACAAAATAATTTTTACTGTTTTTACTGTGCAGGTATAATGATTCTCTTTTTCAACTTACGACAAATTAAAAGATAAATAAATGGAACAAATATTGCACACTTATAGGTTAATGAACTTATAATGCACACGCGCTGATGTTGATGCGTCTAATGCACGAGCCCGATTAGCCCCAATAGACGCATCAACATCAGCTATCTTCGATTTACATATGTACAGCCCTATTCCCTAGTGGCACATATTTGATTTTACCCTTTCGTTGTTAACTAATCATATTTCGAGATTTAAAAAAGCAAAGTGAACAGTCCAAACGGTATTTGAGACCTAAGACTGTGCCCTTAAAGTTGATGTAAGTATGATGTCACAGCGGTATTTGCTAATTGCCAAAGAGGGTGCTTTTCACTTGGACAACTTTTTTTGAGACAGGCTGTATGTAGCCGGGCTATCCATGGCTTGCAATTTTTGGTGATGTGCATGGCGCGTGTCTGGGATGAAACTTGTGGTTTGTACACGTATATTGTATGTTAAATTATTTGATGCCTTGTATTTGCTTAATCATTATTCTGTATTGTTTGGTGCTCTGTCTTTTGTATATGTTGTAAAGCTAACTAAAAACTTAACTACATATTTAACACGCAAACGTTTATTTTAAGAATTATTTATCTTTGTCTGACTATTGTATTTCGCAAATGAGGTTGTGGCTGCCGGTATATACCCGGGGTGAGTACCAATAACATAGATGATAATTATTATATAAATGCCAAGTACTCGGACTAGAGTGCACTTTTGCCGCACTCAGAGCACGAAAGAGTCTAGTCCGAGTCCACTCCAATGAAATGCATGTAAAATGTTAAAGTCTCTACCCAAAATTAGCTTTCAAACTAAAAATCAACAATTAGTTTGATTTCAAATCTGTTGACCATAACTTATGATATCGCACGCATCCACTTATATTAAAGGAGTATTTCGTGATCCTAGCATCCTCTTTTTCTGACATTTTCAATAGATCTCCACGAAAAAAGCTTATTCCCAAAATTTCGGTTGATTCCGATTTTGCATTTGCGAGTTATGCATGATTATGTGTATTGCACTGCTCCATAGACAATACGTTGTAATTTCGTTCTGGTCTACTTAGCTCAGCAATGCTTTGCTGTCTTCGATAATTGTTCATGTACGCTGGAGCGTTCGATAGGAACAAGCGAACAGTATACGAGTTTGCTGATATCTATCGGAGCGTTCAGCAGAGCAGCAGGATTAAAAACACGGTCGATGGTAAAACCATAATCCATTTCCTTTGTGTTTAGTAAGTACATAACGACCCACTTATCAACTACTCAAGTGGTCATTAAATAAGCATGTATGGGGTCGTGTTTTGCGGTCAATAGAAAGTCAATAGTGCAATTAGGTTTCAAGGAGTTGTTAATTCAAGCATGGTCGTAAAATAGATTCGATCGATATTTGGTCAAAGCGTGGTATCGGAGCGCTGTGTACAATTGAGCGGAGCCTGACAGAGTTTGCTACAGGCTTTTATGGGTTTGGGCTCTGATAAAAGCCAGGTACCTCTCCGATACAATGCGCTATCGAAGACAGCAAAGCATTGCTGAGCTAAGTGAAACTGTCCTCCCTAAGTTCGTGGTCATTGTGCATGTAGATTGATACACCAAGTACGCTTGAGTTCATTTTTTTCTGCATGGCTGTTTCTATTATTAACTTACGCCCCTCTGGAATCAAGCCTTGAAAAATCCATTATATAACCTTAATAATACAATAATAGACTTTTAAGCATTAACTGGAGAACAATGTAAGACAATTTCGTACGAATAAGTGTAATATGCTCAATTTATATCAAATTAACGAATGTCGCCAAATAAAGTTCCATTAATACTTCAAGCGTCCTAACAAAGAAAAGTTGCGATTTCCATACGCCGTGATATATCGATCGTCTTATTATTCAATGTCACTCTCCTGTAACGAAGCGAGGTCGTTTATGTACCCAGTATTGAAGATTCAGCACGTACGACATGAATGCGTGTACTACACAGAAAAAACACAACAAGTGTACGTCAAACACGATATTAAAGACTGTCAATGATATTGAACATGTATACAAAGCAGAGACTACAAATATGGTCGATTTTGTTTGTAAGAAATCATTATAATATAAAGCAAAAGTGAGGTGTGAAATTTTTACTTCATTCATATGTGTGGTTTATATGCCAAAATTGTCCAATGAAATGTGTGCAAGAAGGGTCGAATAAAAAAGAGGTTGCGATTTACATCTTTGAATACACACGTACACTTGTACGCCCAGAAGATGTAAAAATTTGGTGCAACTTGACTATTTTTCCTCACAAAAAAGTACAGTTTGGTAATTATATCACATGATATTGGGTCAACTTGTTTTATTCGATTTTTTCCAGCGATGTTGGAATTTTGTATAGTATGTAATATTATATTGTTTCAAATATAAATGAGATATCATTATCAAATTTAAGATTATTGATCGTTTGGTGGAGCATTTAAACAAAATATTTGTACAGAAAATATGCGACCAGATCTGGAGAATCAGGCTAAAGTCGGCAATGAAACAGAAATATAGGCAAAAAGTGGGGAGAAAAATACACAAAAAGGGACATATAAAAGGTACTTAAGAGACTAGTAGTTAGGTCAAAAACCTCAATTTGGTGACCACTCTCTGGCTAGTAAGGTTTGATGATTGATTCGACTTCTATGGAACATTTAGAAAAAAAATAGCCACCATATCCATCGCGAAAATCCCGGCATTTTTCGCTAGAGGCCAAAATCCAAAATGGCCGCCGCCACCATTTTGAAAATTTAAGTTTTGAACCAGAGCACCTATAATCATGCATAACGACACTTTTTCGGATATGTCGAGTACAAGGATTCCGATTCTGACGTTAGTTTGACATTACGGCATCATTTTCACCCAGAAATCCAAGATGGTGGCCGGCACCATCTTTAAAAATTTAGTTTTGAACCAGAGGACCTAAAATCGTGTACAAAGACACTTTTTTGGATAAGTCGACCACGAGGATTTCAAATTTGACATTACTTTGACATTACGACCTCATTTTTACCCAGAAATCCAAGATGGTGGCCGCCGCCGGCGTCATCTTGAAAAAATAAGTTTTGAACCAGAGTACCTAAAATCGTGTACAAAGACACTTTTTCGGGTAAGTCGACCCCCAGAAATCCGAATCTGACATTAATTTGACGTTATAACATAATTTTTGCATAATCCAAGATGGCCCCATTTGGTAGAGCGTAAATGTGATTTTTGAATGAGAGCAGAAGTATAAGTGTGTCATTTCCGCCTTATCTGGGGTTCATGTCCCTTATATGGGTTTAAACTGCCTTATCTTGGGTTTACATCCCTTATCTAGGATAAGGCACCTTATCTGTGGTTTAGACGGCCTTATCCTGGGTTTACGTTCCTTACCTGTGGCTAAGATGCCTTAACCTTAGCATATCGTATTCTAAACCCAGATAAGGCGTCTAAACCCCAGATAATGCGCCGTAACCCCAGATAAGGGACGTAGACCCCCGATAAAGCAGTCCAAACCCCAAATAAGGCGCCTTAACCCTAAATAAGGAACATAAACCCCAGATAAGGCATCTAAACCCCACATAAGGTGCCTTAATTCTAGATAACGGTCGTTAACCCCAGATAAGGGTCGTAAACCTCAGATAAGGCATCTAAACCCAAGATAAGGCGCCTTAACCCCAGATAAGAGACGTAAACTCAGATATGGCAGTCTAAACCCCAGATAAGGCGCCGTAACCCCAGATAAAGGACGTACACCTCAGATAAAGCAGTCACAACCCCAAATAAGGCGCCTTAACCCTAAATAAGGAACATAAACCTAAGATAAGAGAAGTAAACCCCAGACATGGCAGTCTAAACCCCAGATAAGGCGCCTTAACCCCAGATAAGGAACGTAAACCCCAGATAAGGCATCTTAACCCCAGATAAGGCGCCTTAACTTCAGATGAGGGACGTAAACCTAGGATAACACAGTCTAAACCCCAGATAAGGCATCTAGACCCAGCTAAGAGACGTTAGCCCAGATAAGGCAGTCTAACCCCAAGAGAAGGCACCTTCCATCAGATAAGGAGCGTAAATCCCAGATAAGGCATCTAAACCCCAGATAAGGTGCCTTATCCATAGATAAGGGACGTAAACTGCAGATAAGGGACGTAAACCGCAGATAGAGCAATCTAAACCCCAGATAAGGGACGTAAACCCAGATCAAGCTGAAATGACACACATATGCTTCCATATCCATTACTATTTTATAATTAGCCAAAAAAGGGGAGTTAATTCATGATCCTAGGTGCTCCCATTCAAAAATTACATTTACGCTCTACCAAAATGGGGGCCATCTTGGATTTCTGGGCAAAAATTATGTTATAACGTCCAATCAGGGATCTATACGAAGGGATAAGCATCCTAGGTTACATAACCAAACCGGAAGATGTAACCTAGGTCTAGACAATAGGCGCCATATTGCAGGAGGGTTAGAGTTCATAGAGGAAACGTTAAAGGTTAGTAGATTTAGGTCACCCAGGCACATCACTAATGTGTTTCACGAGTTGTAATACCGACAGGTAAAAACATTGATTTCTTAAAATTCTCCCGATTTTTAATTACTAAATATAAGTATAGTACTTAACAAACCATTCTTTGGTGAATCTATGCAATATGACGGTAATTTTTGAAATATCTATGAATCAATCTTAAACATCTTCATGATATTATTTTTTTGCGCATTGTCAAAGCATGCTCTTACGCTATCCACAGACTATCCGGTGGAAATTTCAAAGCAACGATCATGCGTTAATATTTACAAAATGGCGAATGATGTATCCTAGGGCGAACAATAGCGTGACGTAGTTTCCGTCATTGTTCCTATGCACTTTCACCCTCCTGGTCCAATTAATGTGAGATTCGGATTTCTTGGGGGTCGACTTACCCGAAAAAGTGTCTTTGAACACCATTTTAGGTACTCTGGTTCCAAACTTATTTTTTCAAGAAGGCGCCGGCGGCCGCCATCTTGGATTTCTGGGTAAAAATGAGGTCGTAATGTCAAAGTAATGTCAGATTCGAAATCCTTGTGGTCGACTTATCCAAAGAAAGTGTCTTTGTACACGATTTTAGGTCCTCTGGTTCAAATCTAAATTTTTCAAGATGGTGCCGGCCCCCATCTTGGATTTCTTGGTGAACATGATGTCAAACTAATGTCAGAATCGGAATCCTTGTACTCGACATATCCGAAAAAGTGACTTTGTGCATGATTATAGGTGCTCTGGTTCAAAACTTAAATTTTCAAAATGGTGGCGGCGGCCATTTTGGACTTTTGCCTCTAGCGAAAAATGCCGGGATTTTCGCGAGGGACATGGGGGATATTTTTTTTCTAAATGGTCCATAGACCTTACTAGCCAGAGAGTGGTCACCAAATTGAGGTTTTTGACCTAACTACAGGGGATTCAACATCAATAAATACAAGAAAGTTAGTAATGGTAGTAATTTTCAAAATTTCCACCTTTAACCTGAGCGGGTCAGGTCGAGTCACATATATAATAATAATTCCTTTTTATTGCTTTTATCCCATTGTGTGCCTTATTTATACCGGTACATCAAAATATTAGTTAATTCTTTAAGCAAATAACGTCGTGTTTTAGATGTGCTGAAATACGTATTTGCAAAGAGCTACAAGAGCAGCCCAATTTTCTTCACCGCTAGGCTGAATTTCAGTTGGTGGCGCAATAAATCCATACCCGCCTTCACCATTTTCATCTCCTTGATCTCGCCCTTCTACACCGTATGCGAATTTAACGTTCTGTACTTCATACATGTAATCACAGCTATCACCAGTTACTGGATCTAAAATAACAAATAAAATAATTTTTCGGTAACGACATATTTCTTAAAGTGTTTGGCCTTCTTCTTCCTCCTCCTCCTTCTCCCTCTATTTTCTTCTTCTTTTCATTCTTCTAGTTTTCCAACCTATGCCTCCCTCTCAATACTCAGTGGTAGCTCAAAGAGAAGCATAGTGGACACGTTAACGCTTACATTTTGTTCCCAGCTTCACCCAGCCAGAACCAATACTCATCCAACATCCCGCATTTTAGAAAATAAAAGCCCAATTTGCTACCCCATTACCTGCTCCCCAGACAAAAATCATGATACTGCCCTCCAAACCTTTGCTTCATAACCACTGACGTTACATGTAAAATTAATGTCCATTGGGCTATTCCATCTGAAATCCACACTTCCCCTGTGGAAGATTTTGGAAATATGTTCCCCAGAGGGAGTATGAATTTCAAATAGAATTAGCACATTAAGCAGCTCCATTTGAAACTCACACAACTTAAGTGAAATATTCAGGGCGAAGCTTTCTCAGAGGGTGTGTGAAATTCAAATGGAGCTGCCTTATGTGCTAATTCCATTTAAAATTCATACTGCCTCTGTGAAACATATTTCCAAAATCTTCCACAGGGGTAGTGTGGATTTCAAATGGAATAGCCCATTAAAAAGGACGGCTCCATCATAGAAGTTCGCAATCAAAGTGGCACAAAATGCTTATTAAGCCAGTATAATTATAATAATACAATACAAAAGTTTTCGAGAGGGGGCTATAGGCACGTTATGTATTGTATATCACTGGTATGTATGGTATTTAAATAAAAAATATTAATCTTAAACAGGTGTCATAAAAAAGTTCTAAACTTACAAATAGTTGTCATAAGATCGCCTACGTCGTAAAAAGTTCCATGTACTCTTTTCAATGCTTTAACTGCTCTTTCTGCACCACCTTGCTAAATAATGGTAAGAATGGTGATCAAATAACATTAGAATCTATTGCTTAGCCTGAGTGTGTTTACCCTATAGACTAATGCAGATAATTCACCAAGAGTCCAAGAGCTTTGTATGCTGTAAATTCTCGCATATACAGGTTTCTAATAATCACGCCAGACCGTAAAAATAGGCGATGTGCATATAATTAAAGACAGAGATAAAATAATTTATCGCGTCTGATGTCACTGTTAATTACGATCCTTGATTGGTTTACACAGGTTAATAGCGCGTAAAAGGAAGACCAATCTATCTGGTGCTGATCGGAGAAAAGGGATATCAACAAATGGCGAAAAATTACGTACTTTTACAAGGCAAAAATCAGCTTTTCTAGGCATTGTGGACATGGTGCCTTCGCCAAAAAAAGTTTCCTACTATAAAGACCTAACTTTTGAGATGGTTTGCATGTTTCAAAGTGCAAAATTAACAATAATGCGCCCGGTTAAAAATCCGCGTTCAGCAAGTCATCATCACGACACTTGTAAACAAGCCGTGCTCGAGTATGATGATGTCAGACGCGATAAATTCTTTTTATCTCTGTCTTTAATTATAGCAAGTTCTTCTGTCGCACTTCATGGAAAGATCGGCCCTCATTATCGGGCGATGCTGGCACTTTGGTTGTTTATAATTGTGGCTAGTCTGGATCTCTTTAGTCCATTAATTACCCCTCTAAGATCTCCGGATCCGTAACATAAGAAGCGTTTCGTGCAACGAATACCGTGCGTTTCGTGTTGGCATTGTACGCGTGTTAGTAGCCTATCGAGGTGTGTAAGTTTTAATACATTTTTGGAGAAATACAAAGAACTCCTAACGAGCACGGTGACGCTATATTTTATTTGTCTGATCTAATTGCGCAACTTATATTTAAAAAAATAAAATACACCCGTTTTATCTAACGAATTTCATAGAGTGACCCCTTACTATTTTGTGGTTCATGATTTGTGGTCCGTATCGATGAAATCGACTTTGAGCAAAATATCATCAGTAGGAAGTAGTTAAATTGAAATATCGTAACGATGCACAGTTTAATCTCGGCTTGAGAAACATTTACGTAACATTTGACTTGCCGGTTTCAACAGTTCGTATCTCTTCCCCGTTTGGGATAACTCCTGGGGGATAACTATACCTACCAGCAATACTCGATCCTTGTTACGGCCGGACACACCATTACCACCCACACCAACACCGGGTTTCCGCGGCAGGGCACGGGACGTTCTTTGTTCGTCCCATGTTTTATAGCCAAACGGGAACAGCCAACGTTGGCTGTAAGTATGGTAGTCAATGTACATAGCCACATTTCCACCGTGCTTATTATTCGTGCCGCCGCCGAGACTGATCACAAAATCACGAAGTGCTGCAACTTCAACCTCGGAAAACGGCTCTAAACCTCGGTACGTATCGCTACAAGGGATGGCACTAGACCCACCTACATCTGTTGCAAATTAATTTAAAGAAATTATTGATAAAATACAAATACGCATCCAAAAATCAGTGGCGTAACTAGGGGGCGGGGGTTGGCAACGTACTCCGGGCGCCACCCTTAGGGGAGCGCCAAATTGATCAATTCAGCATCGATTCTGCGCCTCTCCAAGCGATGAAAGTCAAAATTTTGCGCATTTCAGCACAAAATCAATATTCAACTTCTCGCAACCACAATTAATCGCCACTGCCCGCGTCTAAGATATTCTCGGGTGGGGTAGGGGCGCCAATATTATTTCTTGCCCCGGGCGCTGCCAACCCTAGTTACGCCACTGCCAAAAATGGGTATAAATAAGCTGGTATACAAGTATGCCTCCTATGAGATTTAAAAAGCCAATAAATAAAGTTGAACATTTGATGGACCTATGGATCTATTATTATAATCATTGGATTTGTTTCATAAACAGTCGTGAACAATATATTGGGTTTTGTTCAACGATATCATATTATTGCTGCGATCCTGTGGTTTCGTACAACAGTAAGCGATGATTAAAAACGCACGAAGGAGCGTACAATCGCATCGCGTTAACTAAAGGGAGAAACGCGTGCTCGAGCGATCGTTGACTTGCACTAGATAAATGAAATGCAACAATTTGGACAAAGGGAGAGTGAAGATAATGCAAGCAAGAAAGAAAAAAGTAAACCCTTTCTATGTGTGTGGGTATTGCTTATTTCTTTGAAAGTGTTTCTTCTTTGCGAACATATTGTTCAATCTTCGAGCATACATGATTATTATTGCGGCCGCCAGCACAAGTAGCACATCGCCAATGTGCCTGACTGGTGCACAAAAAGTACCTACATAACACCAATGCTGCTACTGCACAGCAACCATCAGCAGTAGGACTGCACAGGTACTACACTTTTACTATACTGGTACTACACATTCCCTGCAAAGTATCTTGGCGGCGGTGTATTTGTGCCTCCGATAGGAATCTTATAGTATACAAATACTATATGGTTTGAAGGGAAATAGGGGAAATTATTTATCCCGAGGCACTTGGTGGTAGATCGGTAGGCAGTACCGAGGTAAAAATAGTGACCCTGTTTCCCTGAAAATATCACGTAGTATTTATTTTATTACACCTAATATACATATATGAGAGAATAAAACTAATTCATAACATTTAATAAGAAAATAGGCGCTAGGCGTTTTCCAATTTACGGTGGGCCTATCACCTGTTTTAATTTGAAGTTAAGCTTCAGATTCGAGAGCTCCTCTAGGCTCTGCACACAGATTCCCTTCTCCCGCAATATGCCTACGTCTTGAACAGCTTTGCGGCTTTACGAATCATAAATTTGGTGTTTCGAAATCGAGCATCATAGTTCAAGTGCAAAATTAGATCTGCAATATCTGCTTCGGACAACAAAGCACACCATATAGAATGCCTTCGCGGATCAAAAAACACGCTAACGATAGAGCGTACGAACTTTTGTCTCTAAGGATGATGATATCGTGAATAGAGGGGAAAACTGTCGTCCGGTAAGATAGGTCATATCAATTTATAATGAAAGACAGAGATAAAAAGAATTTATCGCGTCTGATGTCACTGTCAATTACGATCCTTGATTGGTTTACACAGGTTAATAGCGCGTAAAAGGAAGGCCGATTTATCTGGTGCCGATCGGAGAAAAGGAATAGCAGAAAATGGCGAAAAATTACGTACTTTTACAAGGCAAAAAACAACTTTTCTAGGCATTGTTGACATGGTGCCTTCGCGAAAGAAAGTTTTCTACTATAAAGACCTAACCTTTGAGATGGTTTATATGCTTAAAGGTGCGAAATTAACAATAAGGCGCCCGGTTAAACCGCCGCGTTCAGAAAGTCATCATCACGACACTTGTAAACAAACCGTGTTCGAATTTGATTGACAGACGCGATAAATTATTTTTATCTTTGTCTTTCATTATACTTGGGTTATGTCTTGTTGCGAATGATCAATGAATTGGTATGAAGTGTAATAACGTAGTTTACCTTTCGAATCATCCCAATCAATGTCAAAGTTCCTGTTTGGGTCCACTCCTATACAATACGTGAAATTATAGTGTGAACGAGTCGTCCGCCACATTCTGTTCTGTAATGCAATAATAGACCAATCAAATTAAGGAATCACACACCACTAATTGCAACAGAAATCATTCAATTACCATTAATTTACGAAAATTATATTAACCCTAACAGTAACACCCATAGCTACCACAAAATACCACGATTAAATCCAATGCGTAAGGTTTTCTCCAAATTCATTTCATTAACTTAGTATATCTCCGAAAGGTGCTGGATTCTCTATACTTGAAGACATTTTTCCAACCCCACCCCCATGTCAAAAAGAAATCTACGTCATTGCTGAGTGATAACAGTTCTTCATCAGACTACTGAATTTCTTTTAATTAGTTACGTATTTTGAAAACATACATTTCTTACATTAGTCCATGTGTATGCATAGCCATCTACGTTCAACACAGGAATTATATAAAAGTCGAACTTGTCGAGCATTTCAGTCGCTTCAGGACCTCCTTCGCCAAGCTGTAAATTTGATGAAAATGAAATAATAAGAGCAAAACTCGAGCAAAAAATCAAGATAATATTTTTGAAAATTACAGGTACATCGTGAAAACAACATAAACAAATTTTCCAGACCTCAAATAAATTCCCAAAGGGGTAAAATTCGAACATTGTTATCAGACTTGGTAGATATTAGACTGTTCTGCATTCCTTTTTTGATAAACAATTCATACCTTTACATGCATAAAACATAACATATCCCCAGTTTTTTCTCATGGATACCTGAGCTGTTGGATCAGAACAGGATTGGTAGATTTTCCATAGGGATTAGGGGATGATAAATTAAAATGTTCTACTACAGTAGACTAGGTTAAATCCTGAAATAATTCACCCCCCAATAAAACGGTAACCTAAACGATAACCTAAATGTTCATTAAATGTAAAGCGTATAGATAAGTAAGTAGAGTACTGCTAAATAATTGAATAAATAAAAAAAGAGAGAAAATACGAAATAGCTCAAGATTAAATCATTAGTTTCCCCGACCAAATATCACGCGTCGTATGCGTAGTATGAGGAAATGCGGCTAATGTAATGTAGAATTGTCAGTTGTTTGAATTTTGGACATCGTATTTCTATCCTTGTAAGTATCATAGTCATAATGTGTTAAATATACCTTTTTTGCTAAGTAGATAACAGTAGCTGGTGATAGCCATTCACGAGCATGCATGCCTCCTTGCATTACTACGGCTTTCTTTGATCCTCCCTGTGAAATCTTGTAATGAAATATTATTCAAATATATTATATAAATAAATATGTATATGATTACAGGAATAACCCAGGTCTACAGTAGCCTTAATCCTTCGTATTTTATATTATGCTTGTCATTAAACGTTGATTGACTGAGGGCGCAGATTACAATCCTCTTCAAAATGTATTTATGCACCTATAGACGAATCCATTTTCACGCATTCCTACACCTCAATGGCCGCCATAGCTGGGTCCCCCTTTAGGTCTATCCCACCTAAAATGTGAAATGATGTGGCCTTGGCGAGGATATTAAACTGCATTCCATCACCCGTGTTACACTAGATAAAAGAATGATGAAAGTTTACAACACAATACAATTCAACATCGATTTTTAAGCGGGTTTAATCCACCCAATTGGGCAGTAACAACACCAATTTGGTGCAGACGGGACCCAGTAATGGCCGACTGGACTGAATTCTGACCACCACTTGGCTCGTTGGATTCATCTATACACCAATCCAACTACGCCATTACTGCGGTGTCCCAAGGTCGGGGGTTCCATCGATTACTTGTTAGTGTGCTATACAGAATTGTACACAGCAGTGATTTTCAATACACGATCATGAATTGATTGAACACATTATATCTCCCGCACTGGTACATCCGTGGTTCCGTCAATAGAGGGCCAAATACAGTAAACGCTTCTCGGATTGGTGTATACCACTATTTGGTGTGAAGCCCAACTCCTTCCCTAACCTCCCAAACCTCCTTTGTCCTCACCAGCCTTACTGCATGCAAAACCACTTTTAGTTCTAATAAATCATAAGATTATTACCTTGAGGTATTTTATAGACCTTCCTTCAAAGGAACTACCCAGAGATCCTTCAGTTACAGTAGAGTATTCTGTGGCTGTATCGGTTACCCAACGATTAATCTACAAATCAATTGCAAGCTTAAAGTTATTACGCCTCTATTACAGATGTTACAGATAGACTATTCAATTTGTCATTCATTTATCCAATCAATCGATCAATCAAGAGAGAGAGAGTCAATTCGTGTCCACACGGTCGGACATAAGTGAGTTATTACCGGTAATAAGTGATTTACAACCGGTAATAGTAACTTATTACAGGGAATAAGTGACTTAAGTCCGACCGTGTGAACACGACTTCAGAGAGAGAGAGCATTTTTGTAGCCATGGTGTATTATTTATTACTCTGGTTATTAACACTGGTAACAAAAGTTATGTATA
Source organism: Amphiura filiformis (assembly GCF_039555335.1). Taxonomy (NCBI): domain Eukaryota; kingdom Metazoa; phylum Echinodermata; class Ophiuroidea; order Amphilepidida; family Amphiuridae; genus Amphiura; species Amphiura filiformis. The sequence goes on along the minus strand of NC_092640.1, from coordinate 67,158,882 downwards.
CAGGGTGTCCCAGAAAAAAAAAAACCAAGTGAATAAAATTGAACGTAAGTCGAGAAATAGACATGAGAATCAAACAATTTAAAATGTAGCGCATAGCCTATTTTATGTTGCATCACATACGAAATTTTATTTGATTCGGTTGACTGGTTGCGAAGAAATTAACGATTACGTAATGTGCGCATCAATGCAGTTCATTCCAAGTTTGATCAACAGGCGCTTTTTTCATACCCGCTCACCGCTTCCTAAAGTTTGTGTATCTGATTAAATTTAGTCCACATCTATTTTATAATCCAACGGTGTTACGTTATTCATGCTTTCACTGAAGATGAATAACAGTTTGTCCGAGAAAACTTTGATTTATGCAATTGAAAGCTTCCTAACTTTAATTCTTTAGGTTGTGCAAATATGTTATATTTTAACTTTCAAAAGAACATTTGATCCAAGAATGACAATGATCAAATGCTTACATCTTTACGTGTGATTTTTGATACCATGCAACATTAATATTGAAGTTTTTAAAGATTTAAAACTTTCTATGAGAATAAAAAAAGAAAGAAAGAAAGGAAAAACTTACACTTTCAATTGTGTTAAAATTGTAGTAATCAAATTCTGTTGATCTAACCATGCGCCTCTTTGGTGGTTCAATCATGGCTTGCACATCCTTAATAAATGTAATAATTTTAGTAACTCCTCCACGCATAAGCGAATGGATAATGTAATCCTTTGAATCCGGTGATACCATGATATCAACCGGTTTGTTCACAAATGTTGGACCCTTCCAGAAGTCAATCTGTTTAAAGAAAATATCGAGGAATTGTTGGGATTATAACTCGTACGCTGGTATTTATACCCAAATGACTTAAACTAATCGTTTATGTTGCGCTAATTCATGAATTTTAAGGATAAAATGTACACCTACTGTCTTATATTACCAGGTTAGCTGTGGTTACGCACATCGTATTCAGTTTGCTTCGACTATTAATATAAATACGTATTTATAAATACGCACGTGACCACCTCCGCGCTGCAATAACAGCATGTAGACATGAATTCTGGAAGTGACCTTCGATGCAGTGGGTGATCTTTATGTATATTTGAATGCAAAGGCGGTAAGCGGCAGAATAATACCAAAAACGGCAGTCAATGGAATGAGGTTTTGGTCAAGCTTGCTGGTCTTGGTATGTCGTCTACCCATGAGTCACGTGCGTATATAAATACGTATTTATAAATATGTATTTATTTTTTCACTGGTAAAATTATGGACTTAAACTTGGTACTTTTGAATATTATGACGACGTGGCAGCATTACGTGGGGAAAATCTTGTACTTATTTTGGTACAACTGGACAAATTCGATAGCAATTGGTTGGTAGCAAACATTACAACATATGACGTTTAAGACCTATAGAAAAATATATGGGTTGCACCCCCCATTTAGAATGTTGCCAAAACAGCTGTGTCGTCTTAAACCACTTTCACAGAGCGCCTAAACTGTGTTTCCAGATAATACACGTGATTATGTAGCACCATGATTTGGCAAAAACTGGCGCATGCGCGAGTATTCTAGTCAAGCACTTTCTGACATTTTATCGATGGGTGACGTTGGACTGGTACGTATATGACACTATTGCTAATTTCTTCAGCCACAACTAACCATTTCTCCAAGGCTAGAGCTTTGCATATTGTGAAGAGTGCGGAGTTCGTTTTCATTTTCTGGAGTAATTCGTAACACCTGGTATCTATGGAATAAACAAATAAGGTCAAGTTAGACAAATCCAAGATAATGCATATTTGTATCTAGCCTGGCTAATAAACTATGCCCGTCTCCAAAATTAGGTTAACGTTTTTTTAGGATGCGACAAATTTATGGAATGTGAATTAAAGTTCAGTGGTACGAGAGGTCCCGGGTTTAATTCCAAGAAGGACCAATAAGAATATAATTCCGCTCTCCTCGTGGCTCATCTTGTAAATAAAATAAAAGACCTCATTACAGTCGGTTCCAATCAGGGTAATTAGCCCGATTGCTGGCTACACTTGCCTGTCTTGTACGAAGGCAAAGACCAGCTATCTATGGCGACCCCATTGCGCAGACACTCGTGCCCTGCCGAAATTTCGTCAGCTTTTTATCCTATATAGATTTCAGCTGTTAATGCCAAGATAAGCTTAAAACAATATTAATAATACGATACACAAATGATCATTATAACATTATATGTATCTAAAAATGTTTATATTATTGAAAACTTTTCTCTATGTACTGGGATGTGATGACGTGACTTTTCCCATCTTGTGGCTGCCTGTAGTTTTTTTTATATCCGGAATGAAGGTAAGTCTCAAATATTGAGACAAATAAAGCTGACACATAAGAACAATGGCATTATTTCGATAAAGGAGATCCCATTCTTTTAAAAATCTAATAAGTCGTTGTGACGTCATTGAAATCACATCAGTGAACATAGTAACATTGACCTTAAAACACACCGGCTTTAAATCAGTTCTCGCTGCAATAGAATTAACTTTATTTGATTTGGGGAAGACATTTTGAAGCTTAACTACACCCCACCCCCACACACATCACCTCAAACATCGTTAACAACCGACATACACACATAACCCCAACATACCACACCCTCACTACTTTTATTTACTCGCAAATGAAGACGTACGTGATATCCACACCGTCAAACGAGGACGTTGATTTACTGCAATTTTCAGACTAACAGTGGACGTACAATCGACATACACACCTAACCCCTACAACTAACATACCAAACCCCACACTAATTTTATTTACTTGCAAATGAAGACGAATGTCATATCCACACCGTCAAACGTGGACGTTGATTTACTGCAATTTTCAGTCTAACCGTTGGCGTATCAGATGTTTTACTATCCAAGCAAGGGTTCTACTCTTATCCCAGAAAATTCGGCCATGGTCTTATTATCAGTTTTTGGAGAATTGCTTACACAGCATTGCCCATTCACTTACATGGTAATATCCCAAGAGTCCGAGTACAAACATTCACTCAGTAAAACATAAATTTGAGTTGATATTTTTGGCAAGGGGTTTATTATTACCATTTCTATCCGAGCGATTTTGACATTCTACCGGCATTTTTTTGTTGGTAATAGAGCTTGAAACCTTGAACATAAAATTTAAATTTTAACCATTAAAACATCAAACAATTATTATATGATAGTCATTTCAACTCAATAAAACATTTACAACATAATCTATAAAATTTTGCTTGATAATTAGTACCCCTCTCTAATACTATGTAAGATTTGAAACGTATTCCGGGAAATACAGCCGTTCCAGTTGCTGCATGGCACGACACTGGCTAACAGGTGTTATTCTGCATTATTGTATGACGTCATTCTAAAAAAACCATTGATACCTATTTGCCTCTTGGGGGCATGGAATGAACAGGAGACATTATTCTGTGAAAAATCTGTGACCAGTTGAAAAATTCGTGAAAATCTGTGTTAGATCACAGATTTCTCACGGATTATTCACACGATCACGGATTTTTGATGCTTTTTTGTCGCAGTATAGTAACAATTACTCATGTTGAATAAAACGGGAACCGAGCAACGAGTGAAATGGAACTCAATATTGATTAATGTTTACTCAATTTGAGTACAATTTAATCAACATTAAGTTCAAGTGACCCATTTTGTCGCTCTGTTCCTTTTTGAGTTGAGTAATATTATTTGAAGAAATTGCAGTATTTTCAAACCAGAACTGACATTCGACTATATACCAAGACCAGCAAGAGTGACCAAATCTTCATGCCCTTGACATGAATAGGAACCCTTTAGATAAATTCCGGTATTAACTGAATTTGTTATACATATTTTATCCAAAACAACTTTCGAAATGAAAGTTATTAAATTAAACTTCAACAGTTACACTACTTGTTTGTTTCGCTTACCACTTACCGTGAGCGCTTTCGAGGAACTCAGCCGGTGTCGCTAGGCTTGATGTTTTCTTAGAAACGGCTAGAAAACAACCTGATCAGGTGATACTTTTTTTGCATTACTGCCTTTGCATTCAAATGTACAAGAAGACGACCCGCTGTGTCAAAGGTTGCTTCCAGACATCCTATATACAAGCTGTTTCTTTCTTTCTTTTCTTTTCTTTACTTTCTGTCCTTCAATTTTTTTATTATTTTCTTTCTTTTCTTTTCTTTTCTTTTCTTTTCTTTTCTTTTCTTTTCTTTCTTTCTTTCTTTCTTTCTTTCTTTCTTTCTTTCTTTCTTTCTTTCTTTCTTTCTTTCTTTCTTTCTTTCTTTCTTTCTTTCTTTCTTTCTTTCTTTCTTTCTTTCTTTCTTTCTTTCTTTCTTTCTTTCTTTCTTTCTTTCTTTCTTTCATTCTTTCTTTCTATCTTTCTTTCTTTCTTCTTTCTTTCTTTCTTTCTTTCTTTCTTTCTTTCTTTCTTCCTTCCTTTCTTTCTTTCTTTCTTTCTTTCTTTCTTTCTTTCTTCCTTCCTTTCTTCTTTATTTCCCCTCGCCAAAAAGCAACTGGGGCGTTAGGGTTAATAAGCAATCACATCAACCGTTTGGAATTTTAGTACAGTGCTGTGGCGCGAACAGCTGTTGCTATCAGGCCGAGTATCCATATCAAGGAGGAGCTTTGGGATGATCAGGGCTGGACTTACATACACACCTCCGCACGCCAATGGCATGTACTTTTAATGTCTGACTTGTAATATTCTAAAAGCATTAGCCCGTCTGGCATGTGGCATTTTGACCTTCATAGTAATATCAATTCATCGTAGTAATGATAATATACGAAAACAAATGGCTAGGCCTACCAATCATTTTGATACAGCCTGTGTTACCATGCAGAAAGAATATTATATTATTTAAATGAGTATTTCGTGATCCTAGCATCCTCTTTTTATGACATTTTTCAGTAGATATCCACGAAAACAGCTTATTCCCAAAATTTTAGTTGATTCCGATTTGCGTTTGCGAGTTATGCATGATTATGTGTATTACACTGCTCCATAGACAATGTGTTGTAATTTCGTTCTGGTATACCAGAACGAAATTCAAATTTCACGATATCTTTGCTAAACGAATTAATCTGCAAGAAATATTTTGTACATAAACATTATGTAGCCAGAGGTTTCCAGTGATATAAAAATCTCAACTTTTTTTTGAGAAAAGTGGGGATGATGCTGTGGATCACGAAATGCCCTTTAAAATAACTTTCAACTGCTTCTACTTGCCATTTTCTGACTTTAATAATATCAACAATAATGATGAATGAACAAAGAGTACAACTCCACCTTCACTTATTTATAAAATCAAATATTGTTGTGAAATAATTAAATGCCCGCTCTAGTCAAAACAAGTCAATAGTTGCTTGTAATAGTTTAAGAAATATTACTAAAAGCTATAACAATATCTCGGACTATTACACCCCTTGATAAATTTGTGACTATTTTTGCATTTTTCTCAAAAATAATAAAACACTGGTAGCAAACGTTATGTATATGTGATACGATCTGGTCCATGGGGGCCAAAGGCGGCTAATTTGAAATTGAGATAAAGGCAAAAATATGGATTAAAAAACTTTAAAATACAAAAGAAAATAGACATCACAACACATCATAACTTTAGAACCAAATATGTTAGACCTTTGGTGTTTTCAGTATATGATAGCCTAATGTTTGTACAAGGTAATAGTTAAAGTAACTCAATTGTCAAAAATGCCTCCTTTGGCCCCCATGGACCAGGGGCAAGGAATCCAGTTACTACACTGGAATTTATTTGACTTTGACGGTACGTTATTTATGATAAGAAAATAGGTACCGATAGAATGTACCTCATTTACATTATTATGAACCACTTGTCTTGAATCGCTGAAATATAAATAACTTTTTTACCGTTGTGCAGTTGTTTTTGAGAAAAATGCAAAATTAGTCACAGAATTTATCAGGGGGTGTATATAGTACCACCTTAAGCCATATAATTTGTTTTTATTTTTATGTAAATAAACTGGCTGTATTCAAGTAGACTTACCCATCATATCTTATCCTTTCTCCAACTCCCAATATTATGCAAAACGCAAACAAAAACCCGCGTATGGTCCACATCACTATAAACATTTTGAAGCAGAATTCCTCCGTGTGGTTAATTATTATTATTATTTGGATTAAATGCGGTCTCGTATCCCTATACAAAATTATGAGTTTCTAAACCAAATTCTCTTAACGGCGTTCCAATGCAAATTCATAGCCTTGAACTTTACCGGCCCATTATTACCACCTGATTTTAGTAATTATGACGCATTTATGCCTAATGCGGATAGACATTAAAATTCAAACATAATATTATCGATATTTATTAGCCACAGGTTTTTTGATGTGATTATTTATTAATTTTTCTAACAAAACATTATATTATGTTCAGTTCTAGACCCGGATGCGTAATTTTTTTCTGCAACCATAATGGGCCGCAATACGATTACACATAACATATAACACGAGTTTATTACCATTATTATTACCTCTTACTTAATAAAGTAAAAAGAAATTGCTAGAATTAAAATTCTACAACGGTTTACCTGGGGTTCGAACCCACAATCTATGGATCCATAGTCTAATGCCTACCCGACTGTGCTATGAGTCGTTGTGCCAGGAAGGTGTTTGTTTATCATACTTATTGATTACGAAATAAAGTGCATATACTATTAACACACAGTATTACTAGTATATTAGTACTTATAAATACGTATATAATCCTAACCCTAACCCTAATCCCTAACCCTAACCCTAACCCTAACCCTAACCCTAACCCTAACCCTAACCCTAACCCTAACCCTAACCCTAAACCCTAACTCTTACCCTAACCCTAACCCTAACCCTAACCCTAAACCCTAAACCCTAATCCTAAACCCTAACCCTAACCCTAATCCTAACCCTAACCCTAATCCATATCCTTAACCCTAATCCTAACCCTAAGACCCTAACCCTGACAATAATGAACCTTGCCTCGGACTATGCGGTTAGTGATATATTGCGGCCCATTATGGTTGCAGAAAGGAATTAAGCGACCCGGACATTACCAACAGCTATCACTCACACTGATGCTATAGGATAAGCATCTCCTTTACACAAATGAAGTCACTCACATACTCAATGTGCAATCCACGTGTACCATATAGTGTATGAGTCAGAACCGGGACGGGAGGGGGCACAAAGCTGCACTTTAGGTATTTAACATCACACAAATGTGTGAGAGCAATTTAACCGGCCTCAGAAGCGTAACGAATATGATATAATAATAATATATAATACTAATTTCTCTGAGTGTATTCAAACTTAAACATGTTGTTAATTGATATTCGCAAATGACCATACGGGTATGCTCCCCCGGAAAGACGGGCAGCTCCGAAAGACCGTTGAATGTGTCAAAAACAGAGTGCTGAACAACCTCTGATTTTGATAATCTCAGTTCTGAAGGACCTCTAAAATGTTCATTCCTCACATTTTTTTCACATGTTTTTCCAGGCGATTTTTAACCAGAAAGCCAAGAGAGAAAGACACTTGATTCCAGGCGATTGATTAAAGGCGATTCTTAACCAGAAAGCCAAGAAAGACCCTTGATTTTGACCTTTCGCAGCTTCGATAGACCCCTCTTACCAGTACGCTGTCAGCTTCGATCCCAAAGACAAATTCCGAGGAGCATAACCACTAATAAAATAATGATGGATGTGTCCCCTCCTCCCCCCTGGAATGCGCTAATGGTGCAGATAAACTGACGAGCAAGATTAATAACAAGGATTCTGGAGTAATAATATACCGTATAATGGCGCTATGGGCTCCCTTGACATAAATGGAATTTTAGGCACAACCTAAAAGTGCCCTCCCGTAAAATCCCCACCAGCAAAATAAGAACACGGAACCGCAATTATTGTTTGGATCTCAGAGGAGAGAGCAAGTGCACCATTAGGCGAATCTTTACGGTGCTATATAGGATAAGCATCTCCTTTGCACAGATGAAGTCACTCACATACTCAATGTGCAATCGCAATCACAATAAATACTGTCCAAAGGTTCATACCCCACCCCTTAAGTACCATATAGTGTATGAGCCAGACCCCTCACATGGGGAGGGGGTACCACGGGAGGTGGCGCAAAGCTGCACTTTAGGTATTTGACATCACAAAAATGTGTGAGAGCAATTCAACCGGCCTCGGAAGCGTAACGAAATATATAATACTAATTCCTCTGAGTGTATTCACAAATGACCATACGGGTATGCTCCCAAGGAAAGACCTATATTTTGTGGACCTCGCCGTTCCGAAATACCCCATGAATTTGACCAAAAACAGAGCGCCAAGTAAAAAAGCCAAGTAAGACCCATGATACCCCCTCTTAACGGTTCGCCGCCATCAGCTTCCAAAGACCCACAATTTCCTAATTTCTGAGGAGCATAACCGTCAAAAAATAATGATTAATAAAACCTCATCTGTTTCTAGATATGCTGTTAATTACAGTAATCTACAGGTATCATTACTGATTGGCTATGAAAAGTTCATTCTGATCTTTTCTAAAGAGTAATGACCGTAAGATTATTAAGACGTTGTGAATTAAACCACCAAGGGTACCAGTAGTGAACATAAACTGACGAGGAGTGGCCGTGGTATACATGTGCTCTTACATTCCTTGTCAATTAAACCACCAAGGGTACCAGTAGTGAACATAAACTGACGAGGAGTGGCTGAGGTATACATGTGCTCTTACGTCAATTAAACCACCAAGGGTACCAGTAGTGAACATAAACTGACGAGGAGTGGCTGAAGTATACATGTGCTCTTACATTCCTATCACACTTCAACATTATGGGTTTTGTGACTTTCAAACATCTTGTGTTTATTTCAGGTAAGTAATAAAGATTTTAAAATGGTCTTACCTTATTGTAAACACTTTTATGCCGCTGATTATCAGCTATCCTGGTACTGCAAAAGTCGGACTGCAAAAAGGGATGGACCTGTGTCAATTGGGTTCCAAGTCAATTGGGTACATATTTGAGAGTTTTAGTAAACCGATATGAATACAATACCTCTTAACCCTATTCTATTACCCCCACAAAAGTGGTATATTTGAGTGGTGTGGAGGTATCATATTAACTACTGCGTTGCAGTGTTATTGGTTGGGTAAAAACCAATAAGTGGCATACCATTGACAAGCTTGGACTTTAAGCTTTTAGAAAAACAAGTTTAATATTTAATTATGTAAATTTTATGCAAATTAGCTCATGAATAATTAATGAGCTCATAGGCAAATATGATCAAAAAATTATTTTCATTTACAATTTTGAAGTGTATGAGTACATCAATGTGGCATTTTTATACAGTTTTAAATACACTGCCGTGTTTCTACATATAATAAAAAGAAATCTGAGTTACTTTGGACCATATTTAAAAAGTTTATGGACATTTGTGGGCTATTTTTAGGGCAAAATTTGGCCTAAAAATTGTCAAAATATGCAGGTTTCCAACATTTTAAACCATTTTTTTGATGTGTTAATGGTAGTTATATTAGGAAAAAAGGTGTTTTGTTGATAGAGAAGTGATAAATGATCAAAACTGTTCCAAAGATAAGACCTTATTTGTGTAAATAATTTTTTTTACATGCATATTAAGCCATTTCGTGCCATATGGCACGACATTGATAGGGGGTAATAGAATAGGGTTAAAGACGAGGTTACATCAATGTTGTAACTTTTCCCTAAGAATAAGATTTTTATTTCTTTTCTATAAAATGTTATTTTTCATTTTCAGATATATTACCTATTACTTTTGAGCCAAACAATGAGGTAAAACAAAGAAAATAACAAATACATCGGCTATGTCACCAATGCGCGTCGATCGTGAATGAGGTCGGTTATTTTGATGTCCTATGACTATCTCTACCGCCATGTTCGTAGTGTTATGAGCATTGCGTAATCTGATAATTTGTCACAAATACACGATCTAAAGCCGTAAATGATCACGGGTATGTTACTTTATTAAGGTACAATACAATGATTTATGAATATTGCAATATTGCTTAGATGGAAAGCAACTCAATATTTTATTTAAAAAAATCATGTATATGGTGCATATTGTTAACATATTTTGGCGTACCTATGGTTTGCAATTTGTATCGGGTATCCCCAAAGTGGTTCCATATGAATTTATCTAAGAGACTGTTACCAAATACAAATTTCCTCTTCATGACATATTTATGTACCCTCCACTAGTACTGTCGCCTGTAAATGTAAAGTTCCTAACTTTCGTACCATACTGCAGTTACTATCCGTTTTCCTATACACAATACACAGTGCTCTTACCATTAACGCGTAACCTCTACAAATAGTGTATGATAGAAGTATGGGTAATTGCCTAGTTAACGTCGCTGTGTGAAAAATGACCGGCCAATATTAAAAGTACTCTTCTGAAATTCTAGAAATATAGTTTTGTAACATGTCCTAAATTTTTAGCTAATTTAGGTGTTTGGAAATGTTCGCACTTTGGTGTTATAGGAAGGATATGTAAACGCCAGATAACACCAAAAAATATGAAGAAATTATTTCCAAACCCTGTTACGGCCCACAGCCATTATGTTTCTCATGTTCAAGAATGTGGTTAACAATATGCACAGTATTGTCTCATTTCGTGAACAAAGGCCACACAGTAATTGTTACCTTGCGTTTGCTTTATAATCGTTCACCCAACTGAAACTATAATACCAGCTCATTGCTCATCACACAGGTAAAACAGACACATGTGTGTGTGAATTTAACCAGAGAAGATCTAATGTTACATAGTTGAGCTGTTTTCAATGAGTGTTATCTTGGTTTAATAGTTTTTAATGGGGTTTAAGTCCTGCAAAGGTCGTGGTGAATTCTACTGTAGACATGACTGCATCATGCTTAGCCAGCATTCCACGCAGTCCTGCGCAAGCTGTTTACTTAGTGACATGATGTAACGTGGCACAAAGCTCATTAAAACCACCGGGCATTTTAGTAGAACCAGGCATAACATAACAGACGCAGTATATTTTCTGACAGACAGAGAAAAACACTTGGCGCTATTTAATTTGTAAATTTATTCCTAAGCTCAATAAAAATGTGAAATGGTGTTTTGTGCTATTGTTCAACTTTTTTATGCGAAATGTTGATGGTTAGTCCCGGTGGCGTAGCGAAATAGCTTCCTATGAAAATATAGAAAATCCCCCTCATCAGGCCCATTCCCACCTCCCCCCTCCCACGCCCTAAAATAGGACTCACGCTGCGCCACTGGTTAGTACTGACATCCCTGTAGTCCTGAGAAAAAAGTTCAATTTTCCTAGATTAATTATTTTGACCAAAACTATACGTCTCACAATTGGTGATTAGTTTCTATGGATGCAATCAACATTTAATGACATTCATTTGTATCATGCTCGATGAAAACAATATTCTAATAAGAAAATAACAAATGTTGGATATTCAAGCATCGTTTCTTCTAAATAAGAATGCCCCGTACTTTGATGAAAATAATACAAGTGTAGTTAAGTATTATTGTTTTATGCATTCACTGTGAGACTGGCGAAGCTGACAAATTCAAGAAACCATTACTAACAAAGAAACGCGAGCATTCAACAATGATACGCAATACCGTGGAGAACGATTTATCTGCAATGCTGTTTTGTTAATTATTTGGTAGATAAACGATATTATCTGATATTCCTTGATATTCCCAGCAAACACAGAAATTAGTAGTGAGAGTTTTTAGCGGGTTCGCCGTCGGACAAGTTTAGAACTGCCAAGCTTTCGTCAGGAGTAGCTCTGACTTCTTCAGGACAAAGTACCGGGTGTCCCAAAAGTAACTTAACATTGTGAACTTGCCATAACTTGCGTTGGGTTAATAGTGTTGTTACAAAAATTGCACAGTATGTAGATAATTCTTTTAAAAATGTTATGATACCAAACATGCCTATGTGGTCATGACCCTTTGGCATAAAATTAACGGATATCTACCGTACCGTAAAACCCACTTTTATAAACGCAAAATAAGTCTCGTCATTTGAGACGTGATAACACGATATAACGTGTTATCATTTTAAAATCTGTTTTGTTTAATTTTGCTGTGTTGGTTTGATTGTTTGTTTGTTTTAATCCGTAATCTTCATTTTCTGTTTTATCTGGATTTTATATGGAAACTGCTTAATATCTTTTCTGAGGATTCGATGAACAGTTGTACGCGGTACGTTGTTCTCCATTGAAAGTCGACGTACTGATCGTCTTGGGCTTTTCGCCACCGCTCTTCGTATGACATCGATGTTTGTAGCCGATCTTCCTGTTCTTCCACGTCCTGCCCCAGGTAGATCATGAACAGATCCAGTTGATAGGAATTTCTGCACTAGTTGCTGGATTGTATTTCGGCTGGGTGCATAATTTACATTAAAATGTTCCTTAAACTTTGCTTGAGTGAGTTTTTCCGACTTCGTCTCGGCAAAGAACCATACGATCTGAATCCGTTGATCTAAGAAATTCATCTTCACTTCAACTGTTTTAAAGTAAAGTTTAATATTGTCAATATATCCTAATTATAATTTAAAACAGCAGTCACGCTTACGCTAGGCCATGTAATCCATGAATTTTCATACCTAAATGTATAGCGTGTGCACTGCAGTGAGTGAACTAACTCTATTGTTCAGGGAAGCACATCATTCATGTGCGCTTGAACAAATAACATTATTAGCTTGCTTTTGTGGGTTTGATACACATATGTACAGTCGCACAGTAAGTTCAAGATTTCCTCAATAGTGCTGTTTTTGGTATCAGAATAATTCTAAAAGATCAAGCTATGTGAATAATGTTCTCCATTTTGGTATGAAGTCGAAAATATTTGAGATATGGCAAAATCACAATGTTAAGTTACTTTTGGGACACGCTGTGCCAAAGAATGAGACATGAAGACCGCCCCTTGCCTACTGATGGCTCTGAAAAGAGCCGTTCACTAAAGACTGCCCCTTGTCAACCAAAAACAAGCAGATCTCGCCTATCTGTTATTTTTAAAAGGTTTTGGTTGCTCTGAAAAGAGCCGTTCACTGAAGAATGCCCCTTGTCTACAGAAACACTTTTTGGACTCCAACGTTGGTGTTACGTAGAAATAAGCTGATCTTACGACATGACATTTTCAGGATGAAAAAGTCTCATTTTGAAAGTAAAGTTATAATATGGATGTAGTGATCCTTAATCTACCAAAATATATGTTTTTGGCCAACTTTAATACTTGGAGAGCACACAAATACAATTAAGTTTAGGCAGCATGTTCAGTGAAAATTTTATTCAAAATCAAAAGAGTGCTGTTTGAATTAGGCAGAGACTCGGTAGCCTGCGGTCACCATTATCTTTTCAATCACTATGCCCTCTATCGGCCTAGATCAGATATTATAATCTTTGTTCCAGCTGCCTTGTTCTCCTTCGTGACGAATGAGCACAATCCACTTTGGAACCGAGACTAGCAATATTTAACACCGTATTAACGTACGTAAAAACGTACGTTAAAACATACGGTCCACGTGCTGCGTATGGAACATCGCAATCTCTCTAATCAATGGATTTAACTGTATATAAACTAGACTATACCATCGTCGAATTTTATTAAAAATATGTTATTATTAGTCATGATGAACCCATTTCTTTGAACTCAAAATTATACTGATGTTTATTAAAATTAAAGTATTCAATAGTAAAATGGTCATAAAGAGTTAAAAATATCAGATGATTAGTGACAATAAAAGTAATTGAATGCAACATTATCTTGCATAATTATAATGGCTCACTTTAATACTGAACAATTCTGATTTTGGCATCTACCAATTTATTGCCGAAAATCCGACTATGGACTTTTAATGTTAAGCAGAACTTTACCCCGGACTTTGCTCTCTAAAAACACACTGTCAAGCATACTTGTTTATCAGTCCATTAACCACAAGTACTAAGCATGGTATAGTACAAGACGCGCTAAATGTTTGATGAGAGATTAACTTTCGCGTCAACACAAAAGCGCCGCAAATACCACAGATAGTTGTGTACGGTGTAGTTAATGGTAATGGCGCGGGCCCGGAAGATTTAAACCATATCGAGATATGGGCGACCAATCACAAGGCAGATCCATTTAAAGATGCATTACATCATGCCCAATTTTAGTTAGGCCAGAAATTGGCCTAACTCTCCCTAGAGTCCCGTGTTAAAAATCTTAACCTCAAGGCAAAGTCAGTAGTCCACTTGGGAAGCTAACAAACAGAGGGAGTGCGGTGACTGAAAAGATCAGATACAGATGTGAAAATCTATCAGTTGCACACATCAATATAAATCAGAGTTTTATGCTTAAATGTAATAGCCAGAGTATGCAAAATGGGCAAGTGGACTACGGAGAAGTCTATATATATACCGATGGTCCTAAACTCGACGTTATGGCACCCAGTACACACATATAGGCACGGTAAATGACGTGCTGGGATGGATACTATGTATTATAGTGATAGCGCCCTCTGTTGGTTTAAAATTCACTTTAGTAGGTATTTTCAAATGTTGACCCTATAGAATATGGAAACTATTATGGAAGTGAGGTATGTTGCTGGCTGGGGTGGCCGCGGGACGTTAAAAAAAGAAATGTGGATATCCAATTAGTTTGCCCCGCAGGGCTACAAAGAAGCACTAACCGCGAAATATTGATATCCAACAAGCTTAAACTATAGAGGCCTTGCATGTGACGTATCATCCCGTAAATATGGCGGACTACTCAAATGCATTCAACAAAAGCATGATTGCAATCTACCGTGACAGTTCGTCTCACACACATAACACTACACTACGATCAAATAGGTTGATGACAACATTTGATTGAATGGACTGCACTCCGCCATAACTACGGTGAAGGACACCGGCTCAGATCCTTTGTTTGGAGGCAATCGATAATTTCATGCAGGGCCTTTATAAATTAGCCCCCGAAAGAGGGCAGGGCTTGAAGAATGAGGGAAATTATGGGGTAAAAAGTAAGAGAAAAAAGTAGAGTTAGGGTTAGGGATTAGGGTTAGTGTTAGGGTTAGGGTTAGGGTTAGGATTAAGGTTTAGGGTTTAGGGTTTAGGGTTTAGGGTTTAGGGTTTAGGGTTTAGGGTTAGGGTTAGGGTTAAGGGTTAGGGTTAGGGATTAGGGTTAGGGATTAGGGTTAGGGTTTAGGGTTAGGGTTTAGGGTAGGGTTTAGGGTTAGGGTTTAGGGTTAGGCTTATAAATTAATTATGTTACAAATTTAAAATACGTACTACGTATTTTGACATACTTATGCTGTATTACAGCATATCCATCCCAGCACGGCATTTACCGTGCCCATACGACCCGTATGGACACAATGTGTTACGTGTACATATGTGTGTATCGGGTGGTTATGAGCACAAAGGATGGTCTACGATCAGATTAAATCATATAGGTGTACGTACAAACGTGTTGATATGCCGAATGAAATCAAAACTTTAGAAAGAGGGGGTTGGCGCCCACCCCTTCGAAGGAAAAGGCTTCATGTATAAACAAAATGTTGATTAATACATCCAGCCAACAAACCATGTTTCATTATTTTTATTTCAGTTTTTATTGTCAAGGTAACGGCGACCAGATGCTTGATTAAAAGAGAGCCTATCCTGGCCTTAGACAACCGGTTTCAATGGATCTTAGACAGTCCAAGTCCTTGCGACTGCACTTCTGTTATCATGGGGGAATTACACGGTAAACCTCCCGTGCGATCATATGAGCCCAGGATTATTGATTGTCCACACGAGGTGCTGAGTCAGAAGGAGGCGATTATTAGACGAGTTTTAAACTGTGATACTCCACAAGGTAGAGTAATTGAAGAATGTTGAGGAAAATGTATATTAATTTCCAGAAGAAAATTATGATTTATAATAATGTTCTTTTCCCACTTTGTTTATACGAGTGTACATGTATGAGCAATTTGGTACTCTAGTAGGCATGAATGAAAAGTACACCAGACATTTTATCACAACTTAAAAGACCAGAGATGCATTTCGAGCCACACATTTTATTTTAAAATATGGCCATATATGTATTAGAATCGCACTTGGGCAATTCTTTTTACTTGCAGTCTTCAATTGTAAAAACATTGTGCGTGGCATGTTTGGCCAAAATTTGTTTGTTACAGATCGGGAAAAGATAGGCATTTCGCATATTTTAGGCACATTTTGTTTTACACACTGCGTGAGCAGCAACTACATCTTTTTACATTTGAATCAATAATATGAAGCGCAGGCATGACCCTATTTATGGTTGACTAGGCGAGATCTGGAGAAACAGTGAGCTCAAACTGGCAGAATAGCGTTTTAAATATTTGAGAAATGTTCATATGATTGTTTGATACCATGTTTTCCCCCATCAGGGAGTGGCCTACAACCTGCAACGACACAATCATTAACAGTTTTGCCGAGTACGACGACGGCAGGCATGACTGCACAAGGCTTGGCAACCAATCGTGCTTCTACCAATGTAGGAACGACGTCGGCAGGCATTACTACACACGGAGCGACACACAATCGTGCTTCTACACAAGTAGGAACAACGATCGCAGGCACGACTACACACGGAGTGACAACCAATGGTGCTTCTACACAAGTAGGACCGACAACAGCAGGCATGACTACACAAGGAGTGGTCCTTCCTCCGATTCCAGGTATTAGTGAATGATGATGTGTATTATTTTATTTTCATATGGGAATTAATAAAAGAATGCGCCAGAGTTTTACACTTAACCAGAATCATGAGGTTTCTGCGCACTTTGTCGGTTGATGGGTTCCTGAAAACCACAACTTTTACAAATATATTTATTTATTTATTTAAATAAATCCAAGTAAGGTAAATCATCCACAGTAAAGTGCTCAACCAAGAAGGGAGCTGGAATACATTTAAAATAGACTTGGTGATTTATTAAAGCATTATTTACAATATTGTTTCATGCAAGCCAGCCGAAGCCGACCAACACTCGTCAGAATTATGCTTATCACTGGAAACTGAAATACTGTCAAACTTAGTTATTGTTGCATGACCAACGTGAAACCACGGTTGTTTGATGTATATAGAATTGGCTTCATTATTAAGAAAATGCAAACTATAGATGGCGCTATTTATTATAAATCATATTTCTTAATTTGCAAGGGGTAGGTGATTAATACTGCCATTAAAACAGCTGGAAAAGGTGAAACAAGCAACAAGGAAATTTTATAAACATATTTCATCAGGAATTATCAGGAATTATCAGTATTAAAAGCTTGAAAGAGTAATTTCCAGTAATTAAATAGCGCCACCAATTTTGTCATTAGTAGATACATTTTGTATCCGAAAAAGCTATAAAAATGCTATAAAAGTGAATAATTTCAGGTGAAATCAAAGTTGAGAATGACTCAAAAGTATTTGTATACATTAGCATGATATCACATTTGGCTGTTTAAGCTTAAAATTTGGTTGTACATGATGATTTGTTTGAAAAACTAATAAATGGTTCCATCAAACAACCGTGAAACAAATTATAACTTCACACAACAGATCAATTTTGCGCAAAGCAGAACCCACGGAACCAGATGGAAAAACTTGCAACTGTAAAGTGAAACTTGACCGTCCCCTCCAAGGCAATTGTTTAGCTTCCAGTATAATTTACCAGGCGACGGTAACTCGACTTGACAATTCACATCATGAAACATTATATTGGACTAACCGCTAACTCGTTCAAGACACGCTTTAATTGCCATAAGAGCGACTTTAATAACAGTGACAAAAGGCATTCAACAACATTGAGCGAGTACATTTGGAAATTAAAGGATAAGAAAATACCTTATTCAACTGAATGGAAATTAATCAGTCGGGCTAAGGCCTATTCAACTACCAACAAACTATGCAGACTTTGTTTAGAGGAAAAATACTTCATCATATTTAAGCCTCATCTCTCTTCACTGAACAAAAGGAATGAGCTAATAAACACTTGTAGACACAGGAAGAAGCATCTCTTGATCAACTACAACTGATCAATATATCAAGTATTGACTGTCTTCATGAACTTGAATTGCTTATAATGTTATGTAACCATTTTTGACTGTAAATGTATGCCAATCAAACTGTCTAATGATCTAGCACTAGCTCCGCGCGTTTTACGCTCGGTGATCGCGCTTCGCGCCTACCGTCGCCACTTCGCGGCGTGAGCATTCCGTGCATCATAATCAGTTTCCAGTGATAAGCATAATTCTGACGAGTGTAGGTCGGCTTCGGCTGGCTTGCATGAAACAATATTGTAAATAATGCTTTAATAAATCACCAAGTCTATTTTAAATGTATTTATTTATTTATTTATTTATTTATTTATTTATTTCATTGTTTATTACATGGGATATGACTGTACTTTTATATATACAGCAAATTTCAAGCCAAAACTAGCAATTTGATTTTTCTAAGTCAAAGGTGCGCTAGTCCAAAATGTTTGGTAGTACTCTAATCCTAACCCTTTACCCTTACCTTATCCCATAACTAACCCTTACCCTAATCCTAACCCTCTATGTGAAAGTGGGCCCCTGTTTCAAAACCTCATACATTGTCCGATGTGCAAATTACTTACCTAGAACAAAACGTGCTATATGCTTACTTTGAATAAACCAAGACATTAGTGTTTTATAAGAATGTTTTTTAAAGCTAATTTTACCCCATGGTGTCTAGTATGTATACATTTTAGACATAGTTACGGACAATTTTTATGATAGAATTTATGATAGGAGTTTTGATTTCTAAATGTCAAAGGAGTTTTAAGAAAGAAGAATTTGGGCATTTAATATCGCGCTTGTATACACTAAATATGCTGGCAAAGTGGTTTCTTTAATTTTTGATACGCGTATTATTTTATATTTTGAAACGACTATACACGATCGAAATAATTTATTTTGGGAAAACTAGCATAAAGAATCAGGTGGCTAATGGCTCATTCCATCCAATTGATTAAGAAGGTATATTTGGATAATAATGCATGGATGCATTATTGAAGATGACTTTGTTGAATATGTGAGTGCCACCAATGCAATGTTTAGTGTCTTGAGAGACAAAACTGAGAACCTTGATCTTATCACCGGGGAAAGACCCCCACTCCCCCCACTCTTGGAGCTCTAAGGACTACTCTACATCCGGGTAAGGTGGTAGGCAGAAGCGTAACCAGCTTTTTGATACCAAAGGGGATCACAACATTGCACATTTACCGACGGTCTGAAGAATTCGATAATTTGTGAAAGCGTGTTCTCTAAAATTCCAAACCGTCAAAAAAATCATTATCAATTATTTGATATCAGAAGGACATTCTTCGTATTCAGAATTAGGTTAATAGCTGACAAATGGCAGTGTCGTCGGCATAAAGGTTAATTTTGCAATTCTTGACAAGCGTTGGGTGATTGTTGATATATATTGTAAATAAAAGAGGCCCCAGGATTGATCCACGGGGTACCAAAACAGTCACAGGTCGTGTTAAGAAAGCAAATTTCCCACTTTGGTAGCATGTTATCTTTCACCCAATTGTGAGGAGAACCAGCGTAGTTCCAGTCCACAAACACTTACACTCTGAAGACTCGAGAGCAAAAAGAGTTTGTTTTTTCAGGTCTAAAAAGTGGCCCTTACATAACTACCCGATCAATATTATTTAAAATGTCATCTGTTACATAAACAAGAGTGGTGAAGGTTTCAGTGTTTGGGTCTGAAATCACCCTGTTCAGGATATTAAATGTTATTTGTGACAAAAAACATGGAAATTGATCGTAATCTTTCAAAGATCTTCATGACTGGTGTTCCAGCCTTTACGTGTTTTGTATTAGTCCTGCAAAATATTATGGTCATTTTTCTTTAATGCAGCCTTTACGTTTTGCGAAGCCGCTCAAGAGATTTATACAATTGATCTAGCAACTGGTTCAGTCGCTTCCCTCGGAGTTTCCATTACAATGGGTGTCGTCGACTTTGCACTGGATGGAATAGGAGAACAGCTGTATTTCACAGATGGAAATGGCGCAATACAACGCTGCAATCTGGACGGTACAGGCCTTGAAATATTTCTTTCTAATCCACATGTTGTAGGTAGGTTTATATAGTCAGGTCAATATTCAGAGTCATGCATTCTCCTGGGAACATAACATGAAAAAACAGTGGCTTTTTTCGACGGGAATAATATAAGCAAACTATGATGCAATTTTATCAGTTTCGCCGTCGATTAATGATTAAAGGAGGAAATAGGAAAAAACCCAGAAACAGCCATGCAGAGAATGCATTTTCAAATGATCGTCGTTTTGTTCCTCCCAACTACATACACTTTAAAGTAAATATCATCGAGGACTGTTAAATGTCAAAAATGTCAATTTTTAATAGTTTGCCATAAAAGTTGTATTATATCGCGAATTTTAAAAAATCATCAATTATTTGATATCAGAAGGACATTCTTCGTATTCAGAATGTCATTCGATATGTCTGATGTGCGCTCATGTCCCACAAAAAAATACTGTACACACGTTGCTATCCAAGCCCTTAAGGTTACCATTCAGCGAATTGCAACCCACTGCTCCTTTTCTTTTTTTAAAGTAGGTGTTTGGTTTAGGAATTTTAAACTTTGTGAACCACCACTAGTGGAAATTTATAATGAGAATTCTTTCAAAGTGACGAGATTTGGACAAAACTATGAGAATCGAAAAATGTCTCATTTCTATGAAACTTTCTCATCCAATGAATGAGAAATACTAATTAATGTGTTCACAATATGTCACATTTTATTATCGTGTTAAATTGTCTGATTTAAAACAATGTGACAGGTTGTTGACACGTTAATTAGTATTTCTTATTCATTTGGATGAGAAAGTTTCATAGAAATGAGACAATTTTCAATTCTCAATTGGAAATAAGCCCATTGAAGGCCGGCCTTCTTCGGTTGTCTAAGGATGTAGCTTTAGCAATCTAATAAAAACATGAATAGTTTGTATATCCTTGGGTTTTGCCAAAATAAAATATATAAATCACTATTATCATGTTACAGGTGCGAAAGCGATTGCCACTGACGAACTTGCCGCGTATTTATATTTCACTGCCCAGGGTGGGTTGTATATAGCAGACATGTTGGGGTTTTTTGACATGATTCAAATCACCGCATTAGAACCATCTGGAATTGCTGTTGATGAAGACTACGGGTAAGGAAAGAAAGTATCAGATTATTTGCGTAAATTTGCGGAGCTTTTGAAGAATAATATGTGACGTGTCATGTCAAAAGGAGACACTTTTGGGCAGTTTATCAATTTTGAGGTTTTTACATATCTTAAATAAAGAGATATTTTGTTCCACAGTGCCGTTTTCCCCAATGAAATCGGACATTCGTAAGTGAAGATATTGAGTTTGTAGGTTATGGTATTATAAAACTGGAAATTGAGATATCGGCCTTTAAAAATATTATTGACAATGTTGAGAGTAGGAATTACCTTGGAAAATGTCTCAAAAAATACAAGATGCCAGTTATATTCCGGTCTGAAACTATCAGACAATATTTTAAACATTAATAACATCACAAATTCGCAACAAACCCAAATTGTGAAAAAATCACTTGATACTATTTGTGCGTATTGTACAGGGTGGTCCAAAAAGAACTTTGCCAAATTTCAAAGGTTCATTTATCAGAGTTTAGAAGCGTTATACTCAATAATGTTACATGTTGTCAATATAAATAGCTTTCTAGGCATATGTAGTGAAAATATGAAAGAAAAAGAAGTTAACAAAATGGAGTAGTTTTAAGTAAGAGGCCCCGATATGACTTTGCCACGCGTACTTCAATAATGTGTCAATTGCCATCAATATTTCGTCAGGCATATAAATTACATAATCATGGTCATGCTATTGATAAACTCCCTCGGCTTGTCATTGAAATAAATGTGTTTCATTCTTCAATGAATTTTAATCCTCATTGTTTAATAGTCAATTAGTCATACAATGTACCCGAAGTTCATTCCCCTCATTGAATTATGAAATTAACATAACAATCATCACCAAAAAAATTAATATTGATTGTGCTCAACTGTACAGGTGGCTGTTTAACGTAAGTTCTGGTACTGTTACTCGGATGGATGTGTTTGATGGTAGTGAGGTAACTATCGCGGCTGCAACCGCTGCTTTCAGTTTAGCGTTTGATCCTATTGGTGAGTTGTATGTGAGGGAGTATGGGGTGGGTTAGACTATGCCATAGTCGAATTTTGATAAAACAATATGTTATTATTAATCATGATGAACGATTCCGTTGAACTCAAAATTATACTTATGTTTATTATAATTAAATTGTTCATAAGTAAAATGGTCATAAAGAGTTTATATATTTAGATGATTATTGACAATAAAAGTTATATTGAATGCATCATATCTTGCATAATTATAATTGCTCACTTAATATTGAACAATTCTGATTTTGTAATCTACCAGTTTATTGATCGCGAAAGCCCGAGTAAATAATCCGACTATGTACTTTGACTTTTTAGCAGAACTTTACCCCCGGGACTTTGGTCTCTAAAACACACTGTCAATCATACTTGTTTATCAATCCGATTTAACCGCAAGTACCAAGCATGGTAGTAAGACGCGCTAAATGTACGTCCATACACACCACTGAGAGTTTAACTGTCGCCCCAGATCAAACGTGCCGCAAATTCCATAAATTGCTGTGTAGTTAAGGCCTGGGTGCTTAATCTCGCCGATTAACTCTGCGGCGTGCCCGGAACCCAAGCCGCAGACCCACGCCGATGCGCCTATGCTGAGAAATAAAATACCGTTGCGATATGCACTAACAAAATGTGTGTCTGCCCGATGAAAAGCCATGTTCAGTCACCCGTTCATCGGCTTCATCGGCCCAACTCCTACATTTCTCGCAACCGGCTTATAACACTTGACAACAATACCCTTACAAATTAGTGTCCTTGAGTGCGTTGATTCTTTGCCGGATTATATCGACTGATCCGCAAATTGCTCACGGTGAGTAAACTCAAGTAAGTACTAAAATAAACATTAATATAAAGGTTTTGAGTAATGAATGGCAAACCGCAGAGCAAGAAGATGGCAAGATGTTGCGAACTCGATGCCCATAACTGCTCGCAACCAGGGATATGGCCACACTATATTAATTCATCGGCGTGCTGCGGCTTGAAACTGCAAGCCGCAGGAGAGCCATCGAAATGCTCCGAGACGACGCAGAGGTAATCGGCGAGATTACGCACCGGGACCTAATGGCAATGGCACGTGTCCGGAGGATTTAAACCATAGCGAGATCTGGGCGACCAATCACAAGCCAGATCCATTTAAAGATGCATTACATCATGGCCAATTTTAGTTAGGCCAGAAATTGGCCTAACTCTCCATAGAGTCCCGTGTTAAAAATATTAAACGCAAGCCAAAGTAAGTAGTCCACTTGGGAAGCTAACAAACAGAGGGAGTACGGTGACTGAA
Source organism: Amphiura filiformis (assembly GCF_039555335.1). NCBI lineage: Eukaryota > Metazoa > Echinodermata > Ophiuroidea > Amphilepidida > Amphiuridae > Amphiura > Amphiura filiformis. The sequence continues at coordinate 67,135,348 of NC_092640.1, read as the reverse complement.
AATATCAGATGTGAAAATCTATCAATTGCACACAAATTAATACAAATCAGCGTTTTATGCTTAAATGTAATAGCCAGAGTATGCAAAATGGGCAAGTGGACTACGGAGAAGTCTAGGGGTGGGTGGGTGTGTGTGGGTGACCATAATGAGGATATGTGTGATGTAAAATAAGTGGTAATGGTGGTTTTGTGTTAATTGTTATTGTTGGTGGTGGTGGTGGTGGTGCATGTGATGTTGTTGTTGGTGGTGGTGGTGGTGGTGGTAATGGATGTGGTTGTGGGGTTGACTTTGGGGCGGTAGAGGTTATGTCACAAGTTGAGTGGTGTATAACGATGTTGTTTATTATTATTACAGGCAGATCGTTGTATTTCAACGATAATACGGGGGCACTTGTCAAACTTGAGCTTAATGGTCAAGAAACGAATCTGTATACCGGAGATGGCACGCAATCCGATGCACTACTGGATGTATATAGAGATACATTGGCGATGACTCATGGTACAATTACAAAAAGGCTAAAAGATGGCACCTCTTCATCTGCAGATATCATCAACCCAGTTGCTGGATGTTCGCAATATAAGGGACTAGTAATTAAGTGATTCACTCTCGGCCAAATTTGCCCTCCCATGACAAAAGGAAGTATGGGACAATTTTTTCAAAATGTTTTTTTTGGCTTAAATTGACTGTTCATACCCCTATATTTTTTTTAATAAAATTATATCTTCAAAAAGTAGGTAAATCGCAAAAAAAATACTTGCTTGCTTTGTACGGACAAAATATAGGGCATTCGGCGAAAAAACCACCACAAAAGGAAGTATGGGACATGTGTGTGATGGTCTTCGTGCTTCAAAAAAGAAGTACATTTTAATCAGTTTATATAGCCAATAATTGAGCTATTTTAATACAGCAACGAAGGAGATTGCGAGCATACAAAAGTGCTCTTCCTCATCAAAGGATTAAAGTTCTTCTGTCGCTGATTTAAGTGAATAAGGATATATTACATTAGTCGTCCAGAACATTAACATTGCAAGAACTCTAGGATCACCAACAAGAAGACCGCTGGTTAAGTACTGATAGAATAAAACTGTAATTGTGTGATTTTATTGTATTGCAATATTGTTGTTATATGTACCAAGCATACTTTGTTTTCAATTAAAGACTTAGATTTTGTTAGCTTAATCAAACTGTGTATTTGTGTTGTGCATTCGTGTGAGTTCGGGTAAAAGGTGATTTTGGCCTTGAGTCAAGTACGACTCGTAACAACATAAATATACCAAGTTCAAATGTATACATGTCCCTGACACTGAGGGTGTTATATCGGATAAGCAAGGGATTAGTGCTACTTCTATTATCACTTGCACTAATAATACGCAGTGCCCTCTTTTGTTATTAAAAAAAAAAGTATATTATGATGAACATGCACATCCCCAAGTTAAAATACCATAATTGGTATGCAGTAATACTATGTACATAACGCCTCATGTGGGTGGAAGTTTTTTAATTTATATAACAATTATGACACCAACATTTCTAGAGCATGTTTTATCAATATTATGAATGTGCTCTTTCCAAGTAATATTCTGGTCAATTTGTAGACCTTGAGACTTAGTGCTTGGTACTTTTTCAAGCGGTGTTCTTATTGTAGAGTGCCTGTAAGACTCAATATGCAGCTGCAAATTAAACTCGTGTTTCGTGTTCTTCTTGGTACCGATTAACATATAGTTTTAAGCATTAAGAGATAATTTATTTACCTGGAACCAACTGTTCACATTTCAAGCGCTTTGTTGAAGACCTCCTCAATTACATTAAATTGATTTTGTGAGAAAAATAAATTGGTGTAATCACATCAAGTGAATTAGTAACAAGGTGAATATCATAAAAAGCAGTGGCCCCAGTATTGATCCCTGTGGCACTCCACAAGTAATATTTTGCTGTTGAGATGGAACGCCATAATAATAAACATATTGTTTCCTATTCCTCAAGTAATCTTCAACCCATTTGTGTGTGATGCCTCTAAATCCATAGTGATAAAGTTTATTAAGCAATATCGTGTGATCTTAAGTATCGAATGTATCAATAAATCTAAAAAGACACCTGCTGTAAAAATGTCATTATCAACAGCTTCAGTAATTTTGTTCACCAATTTGATATATGTGCTGTATTTTTTTTCTAAAACATTACTAACGTTTGTATAAAATGTGGTGGTGATCTAAATATGACATGCACCTGTTAAAGACAAGGCGCTCCAGATCTTACAAAGAATTGGTAAAACAGAGACTGGGAGATAATTAGAAACAAGTCAATTTCATCTTTCTTACACAGCGGAATTAATAATAATAATAATAATAATAATAACAAGGAATTTATATAGCGCACATTACTAAAGCCTCTAAGCGCTGAACAAAATACAGAAAAATAATTACAGCAAACCTTAAAATTACACATCATAGACCTTAAAACTACAATTCATGGCAAGAAAACATAATATAACATATTAATATAACAGTATAACAACCTTAATATTATACATCATAGAACCTTGAAACTTCAATTCATGGCAAGAAAACATAATACAACAGCATCAGAATATACAATAATAAAACGCATTAGTCAAAATAATCATTGAAAAGAAAAGTCTCAACCAAAAATCCTCAACCAAATATATCTCGAGAAGAGAGAGAAGCGTTGAATTCACTCAAGAATGATGATTCCATAATTGTCCTTCCAGCAGACAAGGGGCGGTCTACCGTTGTTATGGACAAAGATAAGTACCAAGAGAAAATGAACAACTTATTGTCTGAAGGCGATACTTATCAGGTCATGAAGAAAGATCCCACCCTATCTCTTGAACGCAAGATAGGTAAGGCCATCTCTGAGTGGAAGGAACAGAACAAGGTTGATAAGAAAAAGGCATCACATTTAACACCTAAGCACACTGTGTCTCCACGTACATATGGTCTACCGAAGATTCACCGTGCTGCAATTTAGCGAAACACCTAGCGGATATATTGACACCCTTATCAGGGAAAGGCACTTCCTACATCAAGAACTCGCAACATTTTGTTGAAAAGGCAGGGCAAATACCCATAGAATCAGGTGACTTATTGGTCAGTTTTGATGTGGTATCATTATTCACTAATGTACCAATTGATGATGCTAGTAAGATTATAGGAGATATCTTGCGTGATGATGATACACTTAAAAACAGAACACGCATGACAAGCGATGAGATCGTAGAACTTATGAAGTTATGCCTCACATCTACGTACTTCAAATGGCAAGGGAAATTCTATGAACAAAAAGAGGGTCAGGCAATGGGTTCACCCTCTCCCCAATAACATCTAATATCTTCATGGAACACTTTGAAACCAAAGCACTAGATACGTATCCTTTGAAACCCGTTGCTTGGTTCAGATTTGTTGATGACACATTCGTCGTCTGGCGACATGGCAAAGACGAACTGGTCAAATTCCTAAGTCATCTCAACAATCAACACAAGTGTATCCAGTTCACAATGGAGATTGAGGAGGCGGGTGGCATACCTTTCCTTGATGTCAAAGTGCAGAGATCAGACACTAGCTTGAGTTTCGCCATATACCGAAAACCCACTCATACTGATCAATATCTTCATTTTAACTCTAGTCACCATATGTCTGCCAAGAACAGTGTTGTCAATACACTGGTTCACAGAGCACTGACTCTGTGTGATGAAGAACATCGAAAAGATGAACTCAAACACATTGAAAAAGCGTTGAACAAGAATGGCTATCCCTCAAACCTCATTCACAAGGCAATCAAGAAACAGACAGGAGAACGATCAGAAGAATTGGTGGACGATGAACACAAAGGCGTTACCTTCATGCCATATATCAAAGGTGTATCAGACAAAATCTGTCGGTTTCTAAACCGATCAGGGGTCAAAACATTCTACTCTAGGTCGGCCAAATTAAGAGACATCCTAAGCCACCCAAAAGATCCTCTGCCCAAGGATCGTGCACCATGTGTGTACTCTATACCTTGCAGTTGTGGTGAGCAATACATAGGCCAAACCAAACGACCACTAAAGGTGGTGATAGCATACTGAGTGTTGGTGTCAGCTGCACTGGTGTCGATTGTTCATTCGCACATTTCTGGTTTTTCCAGCCGATTTTCAACCATAAAGGCTCAGACCCCCTCTTCCCGGTACGATGTCAACTCCAATTCCAAAGATCCACCATCTCTGAATTCCAGGGAGCATAAAATAATAATAATAGATGTGCCCCCCTACCCCCGGAATGCGCCGGCGATGAAGATAAACAAGTCACATACTCAATGCGCAATCAAACGCACGGTGGCGTGTCTTGTCCGTGTAAAAGAAATTGGCTTGTGGAAGAGCTGATGCATATTTTGTCGTTCTTTAAAAACTTCTTAAAACTACGAAAATTTGGTCGTTTCTATATTGTGAAAAACCAAGTAGCCGAGGTGCAAGTTCAATATGCTAGGAAAATATTGTACGAATACCACCATGTTGACATTGGATAAATAACCTGTATTTGAACCGGAAAGGGCCCAAACTAAGGGCACACTGTGTTCGCCATCTTAAAAATAGCTCGAAATAGAATTCCTCGACAGTCGTTCAATTTTGTTCAAAATCGTTCAATTTTTAGCCTGATGATGTTAGACTTGGCTACATACTCGTACATAAATTAGCGCGAAATTCAATAAAACAAGTAAAATACGGTTCTAATATTACAATGTAATACAATGACGTTAATAAATAAAATAAAATTTGATGAAGAGGGATATTTCTTTCCTTAACGTTCTTTCAAATTGCGTTACAATCATTAGCTGTACTTGTAGATCTGGAATTAAGACTGATAAATGCACCCAAATACCCGACAACTGTCAATTAAGTACAGCATAAGTGCTTATCCCTACTGAAGCAATACGCGCAATCGCGCATCATAACCGTGTACAAATCACTACTACAGCAATACGCGCATCATAACCGTGTACAAGTACGGACATTTCGGGGAACGGCCGGATTGAATACGAGGGTCACGGTCATGTTAATAAGATCTCATGTGTTTCTAGATATGCTTTTAATTAAACCAAGACCAAGGTAATCTACATGCATCAGTGGTGACTATAACTGACAATGAATACAAATAACTGAATATATGTGACCCGGCAGCACAAATGAGCCGTAAATTCCCTAAATTGTATTCTGAGTTACGGTGTAAAATGTGCACGAAGGTCATATTCATCGGTAACTTAAGCTGGCCCGACATCCGTCTCATTTCGATAGTCAAAAACTAATCAATAATCCTATTGTTGAAGTGGATAATAAGCTTCTACCTTTGATGGCTATAGAACTTTTAATAGCTCTGGTCTTTGTTTGCTTATATTGCTAAATCCTGTTCAAGTGGTGGGTTACCAGGCATTGTATTTTGTACAGGTATGCATAACCAACAATTAACAATGAGAGAACTTTCTTAAACCTCGTTGACTTGGGGATGATTTGAAATGACCGCCAATTATGACTGTTTGATATTTATTGCCAACAATGTGGAAAAAGAGACACATGTAAAAACGTAAAAAGCTATAATTGTGTTGAAGGAGCAAAGTTTAACAAACCATAACCCCGCTTCTGAATATCGTTTGAAGTCAAATGATATACCATTTTTAAGTTTATGATGTTTATTTTTTAAACACGAAATAAAACAAAATTGACCGGGGGAGGAATTTACGGCTCATTCGCCGTGGACGGTCACATATAACTGTCATTCTGATCTGAATGAACGAGATCATTAAGATAGATATTGTTAATTAAACCACCAAGGGTACCATTGGTGAACTTAAACTGACGAGGAGTGGCTATGGTATACTTGTCGTCTTACATTCATATCACACTGAAAACATTATGGGTTTTGTGATTTTCAAACATCTTACGTTTATTTCAGGTAAGTACACAACTTCATATTTACGCCTATGTCGCTGATATCAGCTATACCGGTGCTGCAGATTCGGCACGGGATGGTCCTACATTTTTCCCCAATTCATTTTTTTTTATGTCGCGCATATCTAGGCATTAACAGCTGAAACCTAGGAGATATCGCTGACGAAACTTCGGCCAGGCACAAGTGACCTGGTGAACGAAGGGGGTCGCCGTAGATAGCTGGTCGGGGGATTTTTGCAGGACAGTCAAGTGTATCCAACAATCGGGTTTATCACCCTGATCGGAACCGACTATAACGAGGCCTTTTGTCATGGGTCATCTTCCCCGCCATTACCAGATGAGCCACGGGAAGCGGAATTATTATTTTTGGTCCTGCGGGGAATTGAACCAGGGACCTCTTGCACCAAAGGCAAAGACCTTAACCAGTGTGCCACGCTGCTCTCCTGACTTCACCATTTGGCTACATATTAAGCGTTTTAGTACACCGGTATGGATACAATTAAGTTAATTGGCATTAAAGCCATTTCCCCAATAATTAGATTTGTATTTTTTTCTACAAAGTGTTAGTTTTCACTGTCAGATATATTCCCTTTTCATTCTGAGCCAAACAAATGAGGCATAACAAAATGTAATTCGACCGCCTATGTCACCAATTCCTGTCACTCTGTTGATCGTGATTGAGGTCGGTTCTTTTGATGTCTTATAGACCATCCAGTACAATATGTACATAGTGTTATGAGCATTGCGTAATCGCAATTTCAGATTTTGTCAATAAAGCCCTGAATATTTGCAGGGTATATTAAAATACAATACAATTGATCGTGTAAAAATCTGAATTTTGAATGTTACAATATTTCTAAAATGGAAACCAATTTAATATTTTATTCAAAATAATCTATGGTGTATATTGTTAACATACTTTAGTGTATACCTAATTCTAACGTTTGCATTTGCATTTGCATACATTTTTCATTGTACCTGGTATCTCAAAATTCACGAAAGTGGTTCCGTAGGGATTTCAACAAATATGTGACGTGTCATGTCAAAAGGAGACACTTTTGGGCAGGTTATCAATTTTGAGGTTTTTACATATCTTAAATAAAGAGACATTTTGCTTCACAACGCCGCCGTTTTCTCCAATGAAATCGGACATTCCTAAGCGAAGATATTGAGTTCGTAACTTATGGTAGTATAAAATTGGAAATGAGATATCGGCCTTTAAAAATATTATTGATAATGTTGAGAGTTAGAATTACCTTGAAAAATGTTTCAAAAAAATTAAAGATGCCAGTTATATTCCGGTATGAAACCATCAGTCAATATTTGTAACATTAATAACATCACAAATTCGCAACAAACCCAAATTGTGAAAACATCACCCCGGGCAGATTTGTGGCTATTTCTCCATTTACGATCCTGCCCAAAAGTGTCTCCTCTTGACATGACACGTCACATATAAATTTCCTCTTTATGACATATCTGTGTGCCCTCCACTAGTACTGGCACCTGTCAAGTTCCAAACTTGACATTTTGAGCAATCTGTTTACTTAGTGGCATAATGTAACGTGGCACAAGCTCATTAATACCACCGTGTATTTGGCGGGTATTTGAGTAGAACCAGGCATAACATAACAGGCGCACTATATTTTCTGATAAACAGAGAAAAAAACAACAACTTAATTTCAGATAGGTAAAATATTTAGATTTATTCTATAGCTCAATAAAATGCTGTATGGTGTTGTGTGTTACTGTTTAACTTTTTATACGATATTTTGATGGTTAGTCCCGGTGGCGTAGCGAAATAGCCTCCTATGAAAATTTAGAAAATCCCATAGGAAAATTGCCGAAAACCGCTTGTGCCCCCACTCCACCCCCTATCAGGCCTGGTGGCACTCCCAACCCCTCTAATAGGACTCACGCTACGCCATGGTTAGTACTGACATCCCTGTCGTCTTTCGCACATAAAGTTAAGTTGGTTTTAAAGTCCTATTCAGTTATTTGCTCATTTGGAGGATTTTAAAATCACAGGTGGAACCATGTGTTTTATTTTCCGAGATTAATTGTGACCAAAACTCTACGTCTCATGTTGATTAGTTTCTATGGATGCATGCTTGGTTCAGATTTGTTGATGACACATTCGTCGTCTGGCGACATGGCAAAGACGAACTGGTCAAATTCCTAAGTCATCTCAACAATCAACACAAGTGTATCCAGTTCACAATGGAGATTGAGGAGGCGGGTGGCATACCTTTCCTTGATGTCAAAGTGCAGAGATCAGACACTAGCTTGAGTTTCGCCATATACCAAAAACCCACTCATACTGATCAATATCTTCATTTTAACTCTAGTCACCATATGTCTGCCAAGAACAGTGTTGTCAATACACTGGTTCACAGAGCACTGACTCTGTGTGATGAAGAACATCGAAAAGATGAACTCAAACACATTGAAAAAGCGTTGAACAAGAATGGCTATCCTCAAACCTCATTCACAAGGCAATCAAGAAACAGACAGGAGAACGATCAGAAGAATTGGTGGACGATGAACACAAAGGCGTTACCTTCATGCCATATATCAAAGGTGTATCAGACAAAATCTGTCGGTTTCTAAACCGATCAGGGGTCAAAACATTCTACTCTAGGTCGGCCAAATTAAGAGACATCCTAAGCCACCCAAAAGATCCTCTGCCCAAGGATCGTGCACCATGTGTGTACTCTATACCTTGCAGTTGTGGTGAGCAATACATAGGCCAAACCAAACGACCACTAAAGGTGGTGATAGCATACTGAGTGTTGGTGTCAGCTGCACTGGTGTCGATTGCTCATTCGCACATTTCTGGTTTTTCCAGCCGATTTTCAACCATAAAGGCTCAGACCCCCTCTTCCCGGTACGATGTCAACTCCAATTCCAAAGATCCACCATCTCTGAATTCCAGGGAGCATAAAATAATAATAATAGATGTGCCCCCTACCCCGGAATGCGCCGGCGATGAAGATAAACAAGTCACATACTCAATGCGCAATCAAACGCACGGTGGCGTGTCTTGTCCGTGTAAAAGAAATTGGCTTGTGGAAGAGCTGATGCATATTTTGTCGTTCTTTAAAAACTTCTTAAAACTACGAAAATTTGGTCGTTTCTATATTGTGAAAAACCAAGTAGCCGAGGTGCAAGTTCAATATGCTAGGAAAATATTGTACGAATACCACCATGTTGACATTGGATAAATAACCTGTATTTGAACCGGAAAGGGCCCAAACTAAGGGCACACTGTGTTCGCCATCTTAAAAAATAGCTCGAAATAGAATTCCTCGACAGTCGTTCAATTTTGTTCAAAATCGTTCAATTTTTTAGCCTGATGATGTTAGACTTGGCTACATACTCGTACATAAATTAGCGCGAAATTCAATAAAACAAGTAAAATACGGTTCTAATATTACAATGTAATACAATGACGTTAATAAATAAAATAAAATTTGATGAAGAGGGGTATTTCTTTCCTTAACGTTCTTTCAAATTGCGTTACAATCATTAGCTGTACTTGTAGATCTGGAATTAAGACTGATAAATGCACCCAAATACCCGACAACTGTCAATTAAGTACAGCATAAGTGCTTATCCCTACTGAAGCAATACGCGCAATCGCGCATCATAACCGTGTACAAATCACTACTACAGCAATACGCGCATCATAACCGTGTACAAGTACGGACATTTCGGGGGGGGGGAACGGCCGGATTGAATACGAGGGTCACGGTCATGTTAATAAGATCTCATGTGTTTCTAGATATGCTTTTAATTAAACCAAGACCAAGGTAATCTACATGCATCAGTGGTGACTATAACTGACAATGAATACAAATAACTGAATATATGTGACCCGGCAGCACAAATGAGCCGTAAATTCCCTAAATTGTATTCTGAGTTACGGTGTAAAATGTGCACGAAGGTCATATTCATCGGTAACTTGCTGGCCCGACATCCGTCTCATTTCGATAGTCAAAACTAATCAATAATCCTATTGTTGAAGTGGATAATAAGCTTCTACCTTTGATGGCTATAGAACTTTTAATAGCTCTGGTCTTTGTTTGCTTATATTGCTAAATCCTGTTCAAGTGGTGGGTTACCAGGCATTGTATTTTGTACAGGTATGCATAACCAACAATTAACAATGAGAGAACTTTCTTAAACCTCGTTGACTTGGGGATGATTTGAAATGACCGCCAATTATGACTGTTTGATATTTATTGCCAACAATGTGGAAAAAGAGACACATGTAAAAACGTAAAAAGCTATAATTGTGTTGAAGGAGCAAAGTTTAACAAACCATAACCCCGCTTCTGAATATCGTTTGAAGTCAAATGATATACCATTTTTAAGTTTATGATGTTTATTTTTAAACACGAAATAAAACAAAATTGACCGGGGAGGAATTTACGGCTCATTCGCCGTGGACGGTCACATATAACTGTCATTCTGATCTGAATGAACGAGATCATTAAGATAGATATTGTTAATTAAACCACCAAGGGTACCATTGGTGAACTTAAACTGACGAGGAGTGGCTATGGTATACTTGTCGTCTTACATTCATATCACACTGAAAACATTATGGGTTTTGTGATTTTCAAACATCTTACGTTTATTTCAGGTAAGTACACAACTTCATATTTACGCCTATGTCGCTGATATCAGCTATACCGGTGCTGCAGATTCGGCACGGGATGGTCCTACATTTTTCCCCAATTCATTTTTTTTATGTCGCGCATATCTAGGCATTAACAGCTGAAACCTAGGAGATATCGCTGACGAAACTTCGGCCAGGCACAAGTGACCTGGTGAACGAAGGGGGTCGCCGTAGATAGCTGGTCGGGGGATTTTTGCAGGACAGTCAAGTGTATCCAACAATCGGGTTTATCACCCTGATCGGAACCGACTATAACGAGGCCTTTTGTCATGGGTCATCTTCCCCGCCATTACCAGATGAGCCACGGGGAAGCGGAATTATTATTTTTGGTCCTGCGGGGAATTGAACCAGGGACCTCTTGCACCAAAGGCAAAGACCTTAACCAGTGTGCCACGCTGCTCTCCTGACTTCACCATTTGGCTACATATTAAGCGTTTTAGTACACCGGTATGGATACAATTAAGTTAATTGGCATTAAAGCCATTTCCCCAATAATTAGATTTGTATTTTTTTCTACAAAGTGTTAGTTTTCACTGTCAGATATATTCCCTTTTCATTCTGAGCCAAACAAATGAGGCATAACAAAATGTAATTCGACCGCCTATGTCACCAATTCCTGTCACTCTGTTGATCGTGATTGAGGTCGGTTCTTTTGATGTCTTATAGACCATCCAGTACAATATGTACATAGTGTTATGAGCATTGCGTAATCGCAATTTCAGATTTTGTCAATAAAGCCCTGAATATTTGCAGGGTATATTAAAATACAATACAATTGATCGTGTAAAATCTGAATTTTGAATGTTACAATATTTCTAAAATGGAAACCAATTTAATATTTTATTCAAAATAATCTATGGTGTATATTGTTAACATACTTTAGTGTATACCTAATTCTAACGTTTGCATTTGCATTTGCATACATTTTTCATTGTACCTGGTATCTCAAAATTCACGAAAGTGGTTCTGTAGGGATTTCAACAAATATGTGACGTGTCATGTCAAAAGGAGACACTTTTGGGCAGGTTATCAATTTTGAGGTTTTTACATATCTTAAATAAAGAGACATTTTGCTTCACAACGCCGCCGTTTTCTCCAATGAAATCGGACATTCCTAAGCGAAGATATTGAGTTCGTAACTTATGGTAGTATAAAATTGGAAATGAGATATCGGCCTTTAAAAATATTATTGATAATGTTGAGAGTTAGAATTACCTTGAAACATCTTTCAAAAAATTAAAGATGCCAGTTATATTCCGGTATGAAACCATCAGTCAATATTTGTAACATTAATAACATCACAAATTCGCAACAAACCCAAATTGTGAAAACATCACCCCGGGCAGATTTGTGGCTATTTCTCCATTTACGATCCTGCCCAAAAGTGTCTCCTCTTGACATGACACGTCACATATAAATTTCCTCTTTATGACATATCTGTGTGCCCTCCACTAGTACTGGCACCTGTCAAGTTCCAAACTTGACATTTTTGAGCAATCTGTTTACTTAGTGGCATAATGTAACGTGGCACAAGCTCATTAATACCACCGTGTATTTGGCGGGTATTTGAGTAGAACCAGGCATAACATAACAGGCGCACTATATTTTCTGATAAACAGAGAAAAAAACAACAACTTAATTTCAGATAGGTAAAATATTTAGATTTATTCTATAGCTCAATAAAATGCTGTATGGTGTTGTGTGTTACTGTTTAACTTTTTATACGATATTTTGATGGTTAGTCCCGGTGGCGTAGCGAAATAGCCTCCTATGAAAATTTAGAAAATCCCATAGGAAAATTGCCGAAAACCGCTTGTGCCCCCACTCCACCCCCTATCAGGCCTGGTGGCACTCCCAACCCCCTCTAATAGGACTCACGCTACGCCATGGTTAGTACTGACATCCCTGTCGTCTTTCGCACATAAAGTTAAGTTGGTTTTAAAGTCCTATTCAGTTATTTGCTCATTTGGAGGATTTTAAAATCACAGGTGGAACCATGTGTTTTATTTTCCGAGATTAATTGTGACCAAAACTCTACGTCTCATGTTGATTAGTTTCTATGGATGCATGCAATATTTAATTACATTAGACTCGATGAAAACAATATTCATATATTTTAATACGTCAAGCATCGCTTCTTTTAAATAACAGTGCCCTGTACTTTGATGAAAATATTAGAACTGCAGTTCGGATAGCGACATTTTTTGGGACCTAAGAGCATATCAAGCATCTCGAATTGCATTTTGAATACGAGGAATGTCCTTCTGATATTAAATAATTTAGATCTCAATAATTTTTTGTGGGACATAGGAGCACATCAGACATATCGAATTGCATTCTGAATACGAAGAATGTCCTTCTAATATCATATAATTAAAAATATAATTGATTTTTTTTTTATTTACCATATAATACACATTTAATGGCAAATGACTAAAAATAGAATTTAAAAAATTTAACAGTCCTCGAATAAACTTTATAAATCTAATGATATTTACTTAAAGTGAGTGTAGCCGGGATGAAAAGACGACGACCAATTGAAATTTTGACCTTTCGTATTGAAGATATGGATTTTGCCCCCAAACGCCAAAAACATTTAGGTCTTTTTTTGGGGAGAAATGTATATCCTCAATATGAAAGGTCAAAATTGTGATTGTCAGCTTTTCATCCAACTACATACTCTTGAACGTTTACTTCGAGAACTGAAAAATATAAAGAATAACAAATTTTGATAACTTGTCATAACATTTTAAATAATTTAATTAATTTGACGTTCCTCCTATTTAGAATGTAATTCGATATGTCACAAAAAATATCTTGCAAACGTTGCTATCTGATTTCTTTAGCTAAGGCGTTAGTTAATATCACTACTAGCTACGATCATATTGGTTAGTATACTGAATGAAATCAAAACCTTAGAAAGAGGGGGATGGTGCCCACCCCCTTCATAAGAAAAGCGTTATTGTATAATCAAATGTTAATTAGTACATCCAGCCATCAACATATCTTTCATTATTTTTACTTCAGTTTTTATTTTCAAGGTAACGGCGACCAGATGCTTGATTAAAAGAGAGCCTGTCCTGGCCTTAGACAACCGGTTTCGATGGATCTTAGACAGTCCAAGTCCTTGCGACTGCACTTCTGTTATCATGGGGGAAATACACGGTAAACCTCCCGTGCGATCTTACGAGCCCAGGATTATTGATTGTCCACACGAGGTGCTGAGTCAGAACGAGGCGATTATAAGACGAGGTTTAAACTGTGATACCCCACAAGGTAGAGTAATTGAAGAATGTTGTAGAATAAGTATCTAGATTTCTAGATACAAATTGTAAATAATACCGGTTCTTTTCCAATATGTTTATACGGCGTACATCTGTTTGTTTGTTTCTTTATTTATCCGGTCGGAAATGAATGAAAAGTACACCATAATTTTATCACAACGTATACAGACAGACGTTCTTCGAGCCACATGTCGTATTTTGAAATAATATGTGACCCGTTCCGACAAAACCAAGAACAAGTCGCATTAATGACATTTCATGATTTGAATAAAAATATAAGCACGGAACAATAAGCTTAAATATGATACCAATGTTATATTCATAGCATCAATACGGATAATGATATTTTGTAAATGATACCTTGATATTTTTGCCAAATTGCAAGTCTGAATAATATGCTGATTAGTTTCCTGCCTACACAGGGATTATCATAGTTCAACTGTCAATTATTGATTAAATAAACATCTTTTTAATAAGTGCTTTCAAGGATTTTTCAAGGTCAAATACCATGAAATTAAGAATTCCAAAATTGGATTTGTTTTTAAGGGCTGGGGTAGCAACGTTGACACAGTATTTATTTTGGGACCTGAGAGCACATCAGACACATCAAATTGCATTCTTAATATGAAGAATGTCCTTCTGATATCAAATAATTTTGATTTTTTTTAAATTGGCGCTATAATACAAATTTTATGGCAAATTATTAAAAATTTATATTTTTAACATTTCACAGTCCTCGAAGTCCGAAAATTAAACTCCTTTTGCAGACAGGTAACACACATGATTAGGAAAAAATTCCAACCGTCAACCGTCAAATCACTAGTAAATATGAATATTTTTTTCCGAGGAGCTTACAATTTTTATGCCTTTTGGGAAACTTTATTTATATCTTCAATACGGAAGGTCAAAATTTTCATATAATCGTCGCAATTTCGTCTATATTTCATACACTTTAAGTACATAGCATTAGATTTATGAAGACTTACCTAGTTTTGGTGAAAATGTGCATTTTGACATGACACTCGGGGCCGAATACAGCGAGAATATGATTTGTAAATATAACAGCTGAATGCTGAGAAGTTTGCACCCCGTCACTTTCACACCCAACCATTTACACATCCTGTCACACCCGGCGCTTTCGCGTATTAGTCATAACTCATTACGGCAGCAAACACCGGGGTCACGTCGGAAAACTTGGATTCATTTATTTATTTTATACTTTGAAACACTATATGCACTTTATAGATAGTTAATATATTATTTACTGATATAATACGGTACTTCTATTTGATTTGGCATCGTAAATTGCTGGATTTTCGATCCAACAGTATTGATCACTTTTGCTAAGATTATTGTATAATTAAATCGCTGTCAATTCAGCGTGCCGGTGTATAGTGTAGTGGTTTGATCGCTTGCATGTTGATGCAGGAGTCCCGGGTTTGATTCCCACCAGCGGCTTATTGAAAATAATGAATACTTCATCTTTTTTCAATTACGAAAAGGAAAAATTATATTGTAAATCAAGATGCGTGATTATTTATTAGCCTATTTTGCGCTCACTTTTAGTTCATACTCTTCTGTGGCTATTCCGTTTAAAGACAACCCTCCCTCTGGAATCTACCGGCGGATGGGTACATTCTACTGCCCTTAAGGGAATGTCATCTTTAAAGGCCTAAAACATGCCTGGCGACTTGTTCCGGGTTTTGTTGGAGCTGGTCACATAACGTTCTTAGTTTCGCAATTGGGCAGTTCTTTCACTTGCAGTATCTAATTTGTCGTGTGAGCATGGTGAGTGTAAAAACATTGTGTGCGACATTGTTGGCGAAATTGTTTGTTACAGATTGGAAAAAGATATTAATTTCGCATATTTTATGCTCATTTGGTTTTACACGCTGCGTGAGCAGTGGGCGCAGTATGAATCAAAACTATCATTAACGAAGAGCATATATCGTGCAAGAGCATGGCTCTATTTATGGTCGGCTCGATCGAGATCTGGAGAAACAGCGATCTGAAACTGCGTGTAACTACCCGGTATAAAGTACCCACTATAAAACTGTTAAAGCGTTGTGAATATTTGAAAAATATTTAAATGATTATATGATTGTTTGTTACCATGTTTACCCTATCAGGGGGTGGTCTACAAGCATCGACTCCATTACAGCCTGCAACGAAGTTGGCAGGTATGACTGCACACGAAGTGACAACCAATCGTGCTTCTACACAAGTAGGAATGACGATGACAGGCATGACTACTCAAGGAGTGACAACCAATCGTGCTTCTACACAAGTGGGAACGGCGATGGCGGGCACGACTACACACGGAGTGACAACCAATGATGCTTCTACACAAGTAGGAACGACAACAGCAGGCATAACTACTCAAGGAGTGGTCCTTCCTCCGATTCCAGGTACTGACGATGTGTATTATTTTGCATGTGGCAATTATAAAAGAATGCGCCTGTATTTTATCCTTAAATAAAGTCTCCGGCAATCTTAACATTACGCCTTATATGTTGGAAAAATAATTCCAACATTGAAAAATTACCAGTTCCAAGGCCCACAGAAGTGCTTAACCTGCAAAAACAATGAATAAGGTTCAATGGTAATACAAAAGTGCACTAGAACAATTTGCATTAAAATCAACATGGGATCTCACATGACAAATATGCTTCACGATCGTATAGCAGGCATACTCGAATGTTTCAAACAGAACGAAATACTTCAAAAAACATATGTTTTAAATTTGCATAAATTTGCATAAAAGTTTTTAAAAAATGTGAAATTTTACGATTACAAGCTCCATTGTTTTCCTATCGACATATTTGGCCCCATTTTCAAATTAGTTGTATGGGGTTCATTGCTACAATCGCAAGCAACATTGCTAGGGTCATAATTTGTTGCATTGTGTCTTGAAACACCGAATAATAGTTAATTATTATGCGCATGTGATGGCTATAAAATCGGCAAATTTTAACATGTCGACGCGTCTCTAAATGAAGCGTCACATTGTTCAGACCAAATTAGACAGTAGACATGCTAGCAAAGTAGTTTCTTTAATTTTTGAACACGTTCAATGCACGTGTTACTTTCGATTTTTTCACGACAATGCATTATTTGAATTTATTTTCTAATTAAGTAATAATTTACTTTGGTAAAACTAGCATGACGAATCAGGTGGCGCATGGTAGCTTCCAATTAATTAACACGGTTTATATAACTCAGGCAAAGATTCTTGCCATTTGACTGGTCAATATTTCATTGCACTCACTCGCAGCTACCATGGTAACGCTGGCATACGCGAGTGGAAGCAATTAATTGGAAGAAAAAGTAATTTACGTTTATGTGAGTTATATAAAACAAACATTGTTCAATAAATTGCATGTAACTTTACTTCTTGAGGTCACATAGGATTCAACGTGGTGTCGAAATGTGTTTCATTTTTATTTTAACATATTTTATGCCTTTAATTTTTATTCTGTAAACTGTGTATTTTGTGTACAAATTGATGGCGCAATTCACATATATTTTACATTTCATTTAGCACAATAATATGAGTTATTCCTTTCATTTCATGTTTGAAAAAAAGTAGTTTGAACATTTCCTTACTATACATTTCTAATTTTGATGTTTTTTGCCACTATTCAAGTGTTTTTCCCCTTGTAAAGATGCAAACAAGATTTATGATTAATAGCGCCATCAGTGTTCAAGTTTGCTTTAAAAATGAACACAGTTCTTCGTGTCATCAAACAACCGTGGTTTTACAGACTTTAAGTGTTTTGTAAGACCTATGAACTATTTATTTTGTCATGTTTCTTTAATGTAGCCTATACGTTTTGTGAAGACGCTCAAGAGATTTATAAAGTTGATCTAGCTACTGGTTCAGTCGCTACTCTCGGAGTTTCCATTCCGTATATCCAGGACTTTGCACTGGATAGATTAGGAAGTTATCTGTATTTCGCAGATGGAGGTGGCGCAATACAACGCTGCAATCTGGACGGTACAGGCCTTGAAACATTTCTTTCTAGCCCAAATGTTGTAGGTAGGTTTTTTATAAACCGTGTGTTGTTAGTCCGGTCACTACTCGGAGTTGTTATGCCTTCTCATGAAGATAGTGATTTTCCAATTAAAACAATATAAAATATATATCATGCATTCTATTACTCTTACGACCAACGCACTGCATGGTCCATTGTTCTATTGTGTCCGATTTGAGCGCTGACATAATTTGAAAATGTTGCCAATCAATATTCATGAGAGTGTACATTCAACGTCCAATTTTCGAAATTGGGTGACTTGCGTTTGGCAGGTGTGCAATACATCTGACTGGGCGTTTTAATTACGTAACGCATAAAGGCATTATGTGGGGGGCTGTGTTTAGTTTCTGTAATAATTATTATAAGGCCTACATTTATTTGTCGTTCCTTTCCTTTCCTTTCCTTTCTCTGTACTTATTCTTTCCTTGCTAAAGTATGACTCCCTCTTTTTTCTGCAATTCTGCAATAATGGGTCAACCGCCGTAACGCATTCTACGCACAGCATTACGCTTGGTTACGCGTGCAATATTCCCACGATACTCGCTGTCACTTACGCGTACGCGATCCACATTCAAGTAAACAACTTAAAATATTTGTGCTAAAAATGATATTTTCTCTTTAAATCGCACTATTTTCTGGTAATAGAATAGAAATAAAGGGTGCAGCATTATCCTTTACACGCAAATACTGTGTCCTCGGTAGTAAAAACGTTTAAATAATGGGTTCGGCTGCGGCTCACCCATTATTTACGTTTTACTGCCTCGGACACATTATTTGGGTGTAAAGGATAATGTATTACTCTTTATTTCTTAAATATGTGACCGTACAGCACGAATGAGCCGTAAATTCCCTAAATTTTATTCTGAGTTACAGTGTAAAATGTGCCTAAAGGTCTTATTCATCGGTATCTCTTGCGGGCGCGACATCTATCTCATTTAAACACCAATCAATAATCCTATTGTTGAAGAGGATAATAAGCTTCCTTATATGGCTAAAGAATTTTTAATAGCTGTGGTCTTTGTTTGGTCTGGCTAAATCCTGTTCAAATGGTGGGCTACCAGGTATTGTATTTTGTATAGGTATGTATAACCAACAATTAACAATGAGAGAACTTTCTTGAACCTCGTTGACTTGGGGATGATTTGAAATGACCGCCAATTGTGACTGTTTGATATGTATTGCCAACAATGTGGAATAAGAGACACACGTACGTAGAAACGAAAAAAAAGCTACCATTTTGTTGAAGGAGCAAAGTTCAAAAAAACATAACCCCGCTTCTGGATATTGTTTGAAGTCAAATAATATACCATTTTAAAGCTTATGATGTATATTTTCTAAACATGAAATAAAACAAAATTGAACGGGGGAGGAATTTACGGCTCATTCTCCGCGTACGGTCACATATGATGCTGCAAAATCAGCATGCTTCGACTTAATTTATAAATACGTATTAATAAATACGCTCGTGGCCACCTCTGCGCAGCATAACAGCTTTTTAGCTGATGGTCTTCCTGTGCATTTGAATGCAAAGCACGGCTGTTTGATGTATATAGAATTAGCGCTATTTACCCTAAATTATATTTCTTTATTTGCAAGGGTTAGGTGATTAATACCGCCATTAAAACAGCTGGAATAGGTGAAACAAGCAAGAAGGAAATTTTATAAACATATTTTATCAAACAATAAAAGGAATTATTTGTATTAAAAGCTTGAAAGGGTAATTTCCAGTAACTAAATAGCGCCACCAATTTTGTCATTATTAGATACATTTTATATCCGAAATAGCTTTAAAAATACTATAAAAGAACGACTCAAAAGCATCTGTACACATAAATCCAGAGGCCGCAACAAAAGTGTACTTGAATCCAAGATGGCGCCCAAATCCGTAAACGGGTAATTCCGGCAACAAATGTACGGTTAACTATGCCCTCCATAATAAATTCAAGTGACTTTGGGGTATATGCATGGTAACTTGAAGAGTTAATTAGACGCAAGTGACCATGCATATACCCCAAAGTCAATTACATTTTCTTATGGAGGGCAGAATTGACCGTCCATTTGTTACCGAAATGAGTAACATGTAATTTAGAAAACAAATGGACATACGTGGTTCTGGCTCTAAGCCCTCGATATGTAATACAAAATTTAGGAGACGTATAGATTTAGTCATATGCATGTAGGTTCACTATATCACTATTTTGATAAACAAAGATGTATTATACAGACCCGTTTGTGAAGGTTGTCATTCATCCAGGTAATCCAGGTATAATCAAATATAAAATTAGACTCTTAAAACTATTCAACTGGACTCACGGTTTTGAGAGGCAACAGTTTCACACCTTATCCTAGGTGCATCTTCAGGCCGTCTGTTGGTCTGTCGGCAATTGGTCACTGACGAAAGAGGAGTAAAAGAAGCGATCTATGTCAAGAAAGAACAGCCTTCACTCAACAGGGGAGGCGGCCTGCGTCACAACTTGGCGGGGGCCTACAATTCCGTTATTAAGAACATTCCAAAGAAGTTTGGCTCTAAATCTACGACGCTCTGGCAACACCATCTCGCCACTGGTCAGTGACCAATTGCCGACAGACCAACAGACGGCCTGAAGATGCACCTAGGATAAGGTGTGAAACTGTTGCCTCTCAAAACCGTGAGTCCAGTTGAATAGTTTTAAGAGTCTAATTTTATATTATACAGACCAGTTTTATTTTTTATTTAACTTGGCCGCCATCTTGGATAAGAAAAATTGTCAGCATGGATCATTGATTCATTAGTCCTTGCAGGTTTGATTTCAGTTCAAAACCGAATTGAATATGCAAGTCCTATGGACGTAAGGCCCTAATGGACTGATCGATCATTTGATGACACACATAGCAAATTGTGTACTAATAGCGGACAAACGTTTATAAGTTAGGTACGGAAATGTATATTGTTGAAAATTCGTCGGTACAGTTTACTGAATAGTCATAAATGTACACATTTCTCCATTTACGATACTGCTCAAAAGTGTCTCCTTTTGACATGACACGTCACATGTATATAAATCATTTCTATCATGTTACAGAGGTTTTAAGAGGTGCTCAAGAGGTGTACACACACATATCCTGAGCTCTCATTTGATTGACTTGTTGTTGCTGAAAATCTATTGTGTTGCTGTTAAATTTTATATCATCATCTTGGACTTATCACCAGGAATCTCTACATATAATTTTTATTGCTGATTTTGATATATTTGTGGAGATTTTAATGAATTTAGTTTGAAATTCTGTGCTGTCTTCATATATATTCTACATTAAGTTGTCTTCATGTCTACCAGCTACATCCTGTATTGATCCAAATTTACAAGGAGTAACAATTGGTTATTGATTGACAATGGCATCTTCCTTTCATCAGACAATGCACTCAGCATGGAGTATTATGCATAGAACCCTGGCAAACTTTAACCTATCTTTTGCTGGTTTTTCTCAAGATGACAGTTTTTGGAGATTCAAAATGGATTATTGAACCCAAGTCTATTTCAACCACTGTATCAATTAACCCAGAATATTTTGACTCTGTTATAAGAGAACTGACATCACTGTATCCATCACCAGAAGACAAGGGCAAGCAACATGGTCTCATCTTTAGATGCTGTGAACTTGCTGTCACCATCACTTGCTATCCTACAAGGAACACTATGTCTGTGCAAGGAATCCAGCATTCTACATGGGTATCCTCTGTTCTTCAAAGCCACATTAGTAACTTACTGGACACTCACACCAGCAATGTATCAAATGTCTCTGCAACTTGTGACTCTGATGATGAAATTTCATTCGCAGCAGGTGTACCTGTTACTTCCACACCTGTTAGATATCAGCAGATATGTAAGTCAGTTGGCACCCAAACTGATCAGCAGCAGCTTGTTACCACGACAACATCAACTCAGACTACTCATCAGCGTGAACTCAATACAACAGGAACTCAGACTAGTCATGCCTCATCTCCAATTTGTGAAACCATTTTAACTCCTGTAACATCAACCCCTACCACTCAACATATTATGATAGATATTCCTGAACCAACTCATGTACAACTTAATGTGACAACTTTTGATATTCCAACCATACCTACCAGCAACCCATTTAGTGTTCTTGAAGTTGAAGATGTGTCCTTAGCAGATTGTGTTGAATCTGATCTTCCCCTCTGCCCCTTCCATGGATTAGAAAAGATCAGAAGAAACCCAAGAAACCTACAGCGACCAAAACAGTGAAAGCTAAACCACCATCATCACCACCTCCATCATCTGCAACACCTGCACCCCCTCTGACAGCCTCGGCTCCCCCTCAGTCACCCCAGAAGAGAACAATTCTGATTGTTGGGGATTCGATTCCCAAGGATCTTTCTGGTCGCAGGATGTCTCGAAGATTCAAAGTCATCAACAGGTGCATTCCAGGGACTACCCTCACTATCTGGTCTAAATTACTTCCAACATTCATCGAGGAATACAAGCCTTCTTCTATCATTATTCACTGTGGGACTAATAATGTAAACTCTCGTACACCTTCTGAGTGTATACATCTACTGTGTGACATTGTGTGCAATATTCCTGTGGGAATTCATGTTGCAATCTCATCTCTTACTCGTCAAGAACTTCGCTCTCGAAATGTATGGATTACCGACTTCAACAAGAGACTGGCAATTCTATGCCATAGCAATGGATGGACATATATTGATAATAACAACATTTCACTCAAAGACTTAGCCGATGACAAGCTCCATCTTAGGAAACAAGGATTGACTATTCTTGCACAGAACTATATACAGTTTATTAGGGATTTTCATGTCAACAGAAATCAGACTGTGAAGTAAATAATATTAATTCCATGTACAAAACAAAGGATACTGCAAAAGGTAAAGTTTCTGATAATATATTCAATGTTGAGCATACATTGAATCCTGATTGTATAATATATATGCAAAGTGAATGTAATATTGATAATGTTTCAACAAGTTTTGATGATAATAATAGAGACTTGAACTCAAGTGGGTTTGGAAAAATTCAACCCAATCAATACATGTATGGGTCTGCATGTACAGGTAATAAGTCATCTTGTGGTACATGTCATAGTAAAATTGTTAAGAAAAAGAAGATTAATTTTGTAACTTGTAGTAATTGCACACTTGACTTTCACATTCATTGTATTGATAGTTCCCAGGTAGATTCATGTAATAACTGGGTCTGTGCTTGCTGCTTAATTAAAAATTGCAATAATCAAATTCCTTTTGGTGAATATTTTATGAGGAATTCACAGAATTTGAATGTGTGTGGTAAATGTGTTTGTAAAATTAAGACCTGTGATTATAAAGTATGTAAAACTGTGATCTTCACTTTCATGTGAAATGTATTGAAAACAATTCTGATTACACATGTAACTGGTTTTGTGACAATTGTTTTTTCAGAATAGCCAATGATGAACTTCCCTTCAAGGATAGATTTATTGATTTTAATTGTTCGTTATCAAAAGGTTTTAAAATAGGACATGTTAATATTCAAAGTCTTCGCTACAAAGTAGATCATATAAGAATTTTACTTAATGACAACAACTTTGATGTGTTATGTCTCACTGAAACTTGGTTGGATAAAAATATTAGTGATAATGAGATTCAAATTGATGGTTATAACATAAGTAGGCTTGATAGAACCCATATGCAACATGGTGGTATGTTATGTTATGTTAAAGATGGTATTATTTTTAAAGAAAATTCCAATTTGCATAATTGTTCATATGATGTTGAAGCTTTATGGATAGAGCTAAATTTACCTCATACCAAGCCTATCCTTCTGGGTACTGTTTATAGGCCACCTGATTCTAAAGCTGAATACTTGGACAAGTTGGATTCAATCTTTCAAAATAATACCTCCCTTTATGATGATGTTGTTGTAGTAGGAGATTTTAATTTAGACATCAGTAAAAAAATAAACTCACGTAAAATTAATAATCTTTCTTCACATTGTAATATGCTTCAGCTTATCAATGATTATACTAGAATACTGAGACAACTAAATCTAAACTAGACTTAATTTTTGTATCAAAACCTGATAAGGTATATTCATCTGGTGTTCACAGCCTAGGACTTTCTGATCACTCTCTTACATACTTAATTCGTAAAAATAAAAAAGTAAAGGTACCTCCTAAGATCATAAAATCTAGATGTTTTAAAAACTTCAATGAGCACAAATTTATTGACACAGTTAAGAAAACTAATTGGGATAAGATACTTATGTGTAATGATGTGGACAATGCCTATAAAAGTTTTCAAGACATGTTTGACCAAATTTGCATTTTGCATTGTCCTGTGAAAGAAAAAAGGATAAAGGGATCACTTCCTGAGTGGATTACAAGTGAATATATAAAGCTTTCTAAAGATAGGGATCATTACTATTCAAAAGCACATAAATCCAATAATCCTCATGATTGGGCAATGGCTAGAAAATTAAGAAATGATGTAAATAAACTTAATAAAACATTAAAGAAGAACTATTGCAATGATGCTATCTATAATAATATTAATGATTCAAAGAAATTATGGGGTACTATAAGGAAATTGATTCCTAAAAATAAGTCTTCTGCTACTAATGTTCAGACTAAGGATGGTTTTACTTGTAATGATGCTGAAACAGCCAATCAGTTTAATAATTATTTTACTTCTATTGGTAATACGTTGGCTGATAAGTTTAATAATGATGATTGTAATAATGTTTTGTCTAATACTGGGGATTACATGTATGAGGATTTTCAATTTGATATCATAACTCCAGATTTCATCTTTGATCAAATTTGTAACTTTGCAAACAATAAGTCTTCAGGTATTGATAACTTCAGTATTAAACTCTTGAAGATAGCTGCACCAGTAATTTGTCACCCCCTTGCATATATTTGTAACCTTTCGATGTTCACATCTACCTTCCCAAGTGAATGGAAGAAAGCAAAGGTTACTCCTATATTCAAGAGTGGTGATAGAAATTATGTCAGCAACTTTAGGCCCATTTCAGTTCTTCCCTGTATTTCAAAGATTTTGGAACGTGCTGTACATGATATTTTGTATAATTATCTCACATGTAATAATATTTTGAATCCATGTCAATCAGGTTTTAGGAAGAATCACAGTACTAATACTGCTCTTTTAGATGTAACAGATCATATTCTCAATAATATAAACAATGGTAAAGTTACAGGTTCAATTTTCTTAGATTTAAAGAAGGCATTTGACACGGTGAACCATGACCTTCTTATTTCTAAACTTAAATCATATGGTATTAAAGGAAATGCAATTAATTGGTTTCACTCGTATCTTAGTGGTAGATCTCAGGCAGTAAATATAAACTCTTCCCTTTCAGATTTTAAGAAAATTGGTATCGGTGTTCCTCAAGGTTCAATCTTGGGACCGTTATTATTCATTGTATTTGTTAACTCTCTGCCTGAGTCTGTAAATTCTAACTGTAAGTGTGTAATGTATGCTGATGATACAACTCTTATACTTAGTTCATCTGATCCCAATATTCTGCAAAATGATCTTAATGCTAACCTGAATAACATTGCTGATTGGTTCCAGGCCAACAATTTAACTCTTAACATAAAGAAAACTAAACTGATGTTATTTGGAACAAGACAAGCTCTTCATAAGTTTAACAATGTTTCTCTTGTCTATGGAAATGAACAAATTGAAAGAGTGGAAAAGTTTAAATATTTAGGAGTTACCTTTGATTCACATCTATCATGGAATGAACATGTAAATTATTTATCTTCTAACATATCCAAGCGTATAGGAGTTATTCGTAGAGTAAAGCAATACCTTCCATGGAAAACTGTCAAAATGCTTATGCAAGCCCTTGTCTTTCCTCATTTTGACTACTGCAGTTCTGTTTGGTCCAATTTCAGTGCCTGTCACAAAAATGAGCTCCAAATTTTGCATAATAGGCTAGCCCGAGTTTTGCTCTCTGCAGACATTAGAACTTCAGTAGACAATATGATGAGGGACCTAGACTGGGCTGTAAATGGGAGCATCAATTACTTATTTTAACTTTTAAATGTCTCACACAAATTGCTCCTAATTATCTTTCATCTCATTTTACTTTCACTCATTCTACACATTCCAAATGTACAAGGGGTCAGTCTCAAAACAGTTTGGTTGTTCCAATATGGAAAACCTCTTCTGGAAAGAAAACTTTCCTTTACAGATCTTCAGTTGCTTGGAACAATCTTCCTCCAAATCTTCGTATCAATTTTAATTCAATGAGTTTGGGTGGATTCAAAAATGCAATTGGTCTGCTGTAAGTTTTGTATTTATATTTTGAGCTCAACATTGCTCCATTTTGTTTTGTATCATGCATGTTTGGTTCTTTCATTTTGTATAATATATATATTTCTTATTTTGTTATTATCATGTTCATGTATTATGTATATATAATTTTAATCAGGTCTTCCAGGGAGACCAGTACATTTGTATTGATGGAATTTCCTGAATAAATAACGAATAAATAAATAAAATAATTACAGATGTGATAGCGATTACCATCGCAGAAAACGAAGGGCTCATATTTTTCACTTGTCAGGGTGGATTATACTTTGCCGAATTGGATGGGGATGCCTCAGATCAGTTTGGCATGACTCAAATTAGCCCATCAAAACCGTCTGGAATCGCTGTTGATGATGACAACGGGTAAGACCAAAAAAAAGGAGCGTATAGGCGTTAATTTGCGGAGCTATTGTAGAATAATATTATCTATTTAAGGCACCAGAATTAAATTTGTTCGATCTTTGGATCGACCGTCGATGGTGCTTTGATGCTTGTTTTTATGAACTAACAACTACTTAATGAAAAGTAATTCTAAATGTATGTTGGTCAATATCAATACATACTAAGATTCATATGTTATCACAATTAACAATAGCTAATAATTGATTTCATAAAATTAATAATAACGATCGACCAAGCATCGATGGTCTATCGAAAGATCGAACTAATTTGTTTATATTGCCTTAGGTTAAGCGGGAAAAACCTAAGGCGGTTATTCATGCGCGAATTACCATATTGGCTGAACGGAAAGCTGAACCCAGACATGCCAGTAAGCCTATGACCCTTAGTGATTTATAATTAATATTGACGCTATTATCATATATACAAATAAGTCGTTAAGTTTAAGGTAATCTTAATTGTTTTAATAAAGGAAAAAATACATTACAAACATTTGATGACTGTTCAGCGTATTACGTAAACGGGTATACGCGAATCCCGTCATATGAGCGTATCGTGATTATTCAATACGCTCTCATTGACTAATATAAACGTAAGTACATACGCAAAAACATCAAAGACACCGGCTTGCTTGTATTGTTTTGAGCAAAACTAAATAACTGTTAGGCCCTTAAGTTGACTTGAAGTGTGAAAATTAGCATTTTTTACGTAGGGGTTTCAAGTAGGTTTACTCACATCTATGAATTTCTCGTAAACAACTTTAATGACAAGAATGCGTCTAATGCACAAGCCCCGAAGACGCATCAACATCTCAGTACAAATATTCATAACAACTCCCTATTTCACTCCAGACTAAAGAGAGGCAAGTAAGGTAAATCCCCTTGCTCAAGAGCACAACACGATGACACCACCGGGCTCGAACTCGCAATCCACCGATTGCAAAGCAGAGCCCATACCGCTGCGCCACCGTGCCCCATATATATAAAAACAATTGTATATACATACTACTGCACTTACAATTCTATAATAAACATTTCCAATGATTGATCATTAATGTTGTGAATTTTTAGAAGGTCCAAATGCTTAAACATCGTTTACTTAGAACAGCGTTTTCGGCACTTTCAAAATCATAACGCTATGCATAACTATTTATTCAATAACTGTACAGGTTGCTGTTTTACTCCGGTACTAATAAAGTTACTCAGATAGAAACGGATGGAGACAATGAGGTAGATATCTCGGCTAGTCTGTCAAAATCCCCTATCAGTTTGGCGTTTGATCCTATTGGTGAGTTGTGTGGAGGTTTGTGTAGGGGTGATCATCATGAGATTGTGTCGGATTAATGTTTCTGTGTGATGACGGTTGTGTTGGGTGTTGTCTTGTTATTGTTTTTGGTGTTGGTAGTTTTTGTGCTGTTGGTGGCGCAGATAGTTGTGGGGACATGTAGGTGGTTGTTGTTAATGCTGCTGTTGATGCTGTTGCTATTATTGTTGTTGTTGGTGGTGGTGTTCGTGGTGGTTGTGTTGGTGGCGGAGGTGGTGCGAGTGGTAGTGGAGGTTGCTGTGGATGTGGTCGTGTGGCGGTAGAAGGTGGTATCACAAAGTGGGTAGTGTATAACGATGTTGTTTATTATTATTGTAGGTAGATCGTTGTATTTCAACGATAATCTCGGGGCACTTGTCAAACTTGAGCTTAATGGACAAGAAACGATTCTATATGCTGCAGATTTCACGCAATTGGGTCAGCCCTTACTGGATGTATATGGAGATACATTGGTGATGACTTATGGTACAATTACAAAAAGGCTGAAAGATGGCACGTCTTCATCTGTTGATATCATCAACGCAGCTGCTGTATGTTCGAAATATAAAGGACTAGCAATTGAGTAATCCACGTGGTGCGCTCACTTACGATTAAATAATGGCCGGCTTTGAATTCAGTCATGGGTTTAGCAATGAGTAATCCACGTGGTGCGGTCACTTACGATCAAATAATGGCCGGCTTTGAATTCAGTCATGGGATTAGCAATTGAGTAATCCACGTGGTGCGCTCACTTACGATTAAATAATGGCCGGCTTTGAATTCAGTCACGGGATTAGCAATTGAGTAATCCACGCGGTGCGCTCACTTACGATCAAATAATGGCCGGCTTTGAATTCAGTCATGGGATTAGCAATTGAGTAATCCACGCGGTGCGCTCACTTACGATCAAATAATGGCCGGCTTCGAAGCCAGTCATCTGTCCGGGCATATTGCATATTCTTAGTCAGTGGGAGTGGTCTATTACGAAGACACATAATCTGATTGGACAATCGCATGATTTTGGGTGTCGTCTATCAGGCTGAAGACGACCCCACGTCATCATGAGTGTTGATAACGCGTAACACGCGTATAGAGGTGCGCGTATGTATCGAGTTATATTCGTAGACGCAATGCGGAATACTCGCACGGGCTAGCAGTACGCGCAACAAAAGATGTGAAGTTGTAAACAAGTTTCGTTCATTTTAGAAAAAGGGGAGTTTTTATGACGGTAACTTAATTTTTGCTTTAAAAAATAGTTTACAGTTATTAAAATAATACTTACCTGACTAAGAATGAGAATAAACAATAGGAATTTTTATTTTCACTATCCTCTACCTATGATAGACGACAGGCAGACTACTCAAAATATTGGACCTGCCTGTCGTCTATCACACGGTAGAGGATAGTCAAAATAAAAATTCCGATCGTTTATTCTCTAATTGACAGACTAGGAATCCGGCAATATAATTCCTGATCTGAATATTCAGCAACATTAGGCTATTTACTTTTGATGAACAATTTATTTTATTTTTGATCATGAATCTTGTTTTTATTTTTGATCATGAATATTTGTTTTTATAAATTATTCATTGTTTTTTCTATAAAATTGTTTTTATTCATTCTTAATTATTTTCTGTAAAATAATTTAATAGAAAACTGTCACTTTTAAGCTACAAATTTGGATTGAGTAAGCCTTCATTCAATATTTTAGGGAAATGAGTTATTTGATGATTTTGCAAAAATTTTAATTTTCATTGACAAAAAAAAAAAGATTTTCTAAACATTTGAAAAAACAACAACAACAAAGTTGCTTAGCCTTAATTGTAAGTATAAATTGGTTTAGAACAAATAACTATGAATGTTTGACACTTTTCAATAAATTTCTAAATTCGACACGGCAGCAACTCCACGATAAGTTTTAAATACTACCGACGACTAGTCATAACATGCTTTGTTGTTTTTCAAATCGTCGGGCTTTATTTTTGTGATTTAAGCGTATACAAATAACACCAAACGTAATGTTTTCTGATGCGTTAGTATTATCACATAAATATGTGACCATCCACCACAAAGTGGTAGTAAAGTCGGCTCTAGACCATTTTCTGTTTATTGCAGATTTTGAAAGAGTGCATTTTTAGCTTTAAAATGACACCTCAACCAGCTTCATCGGACATCTGGAAGTGAAGTTGTGGTTCATCAAAGGTCAAATTCCTAATATATTTTACATAGAAATCCATATACTGTTTTTGATTGTATCTCAAAATGGAAAATGCCGACTTTACGACCAGTTTGTGGTGGATGGGCATATATGGTATGATTCGGGTTTATTTAATGAGTAGCGCTTTAGCGACAAGGTTCAGCATGATTGAGTTTGATAGAAGTGCACCAAGTGTACGCCGTATTATCCGTGCATCAAATGCACGCCGTGGGGAGATGTCTTGGCATGTTTAGAGAAATTAATACTTCTTGTTGACTCTCCAAACCGTGCGGATGCAATCATCAAGTCTCCTGATATGTTTTGTTTTGGCTTTTTCATCATGACGGCGAATTTACCATTTGTCATGATGTTCACGTGAATTATAAGAAATTCAATTATGCAATGTAACTCAGGTAAGATTTAGTAATACAAACATTTATTATTTTACTCCTGCACATGTTCTGACCATGTAAATCACAATAAATTTTATAAACGTAATTCTGTTTCCTATTGTTCATTTCGTGTTAGCCATTCCCTTTTCCGCTCATTATTCCTCTTCCTTTGTGGGACTCCATATCCGGTATTTCTCTCTGCCTTTCCCTAGGTAAGCATTATAAACTTGCCTCAAAAAGAAACTTATAATTTTCACAAGGTCATATCTTAAAATCCTGTGCATGAAAATGAACAAAAATTACGCAGAGGATTACTTCAACACTCTACTCTAAACACATGTCAGTAACCAAGTAGTTGTCCAACTGACACAACCGTAAAATGCACTGACACGGAACAGCTTCCAGGACCACATTCACAGGCGAATAATTGGAACCCAGCAAAAGAAATCTGTGAGAATGCGTTTAAGATCCTTACACAGGTGATTATTTCCAAAGAGTAAGTGGAATAGTGTGGATCGGGGCTGCTTCTGCTTTTCACACACTTTCTTCAAGAAACGGGTCTTGTTCCACACTATTCCATTTACTCACAGATTTCTTGTGTTGGGTGCCAATTATTGGGCTGTGAATGTGGTCCAGGAAGCTGTTCCATATCAGTGCATTTTGCTGTTGTATCAGTTGGACAACTGTTTAGTTACTGAACAGTGTTTAGAGTAGAGTATTGAAGTAATCATGTGTTCAATTAATTTTTTGTTTATTTTTATGGACAGGAATTTTAAGATATGACCTTGTGAAAAATTATAAGTTTCTTTTTGAAGGTAGTTTAGCATCATCATCTGTGTCATCAAAACACAGACTCTTCGTGTGTTTGGTTAACCCCTAGAGAGTTAAGACACTTGAAAGACCTAATTTTTTTTTTTTCGAGTTTAAATAATAATGTTAGTCAAAATTGTATTTAAAACAGGTCAACATCCCTCAATGTTTTGCATCGAATAATGTTAATTGTTTCAATAATGTGATTTTCCAAGATATATGTTTGAAAGAAAACAGCGAGAGCTGTAATACACATTTATGACAAATTAGCATATACGTAGTCGCACACAGCAACGAGAGCAGCCCAATTTTCTTCAGCACTGGGCTGGATTTGTCTGGCAGGAAGTTGGAATCCGTATCGTCCTGTGTCACGTCCTTCGAGAGCGTACGCGTACTGTACACCCTGCCCTTCATACATGTAGTCACTGCTTCCGCCTGATGCTTGATCTATGAAAATTGATGAATAAATAGACAAGTAAATAAATAAATAAATAAGTCAATAAATAAATAAATATATAAATAAATAAAATTCAGTAAATAAAAAAATAATATAATATTAGATAAATTAGTACATAAACAAACAAATAATTACACTATTCTATTACTTACAGATGACTTCAATGACGGAACCATATTGGTATCTTGTTCCATGTACGGCCGTTAGGGCATCACAGGCAGCCTTAGCACCAGCATACTAAAGGGGAAAACACGTAAACATTGTTAATAACTCAGACAAATTAAGAAAGATAACGGGTTATAAAGCAGCCACTAATTGCAACAGAATCCATGCACGAAAGTCCTCAAAAATCCAAGTACTGGAACAATGCCTAATTTGCATAAATCCAAAATGGCCGCAAATGCAGGGGGTGAAAGTTGGTCAAATTTTGTTCAAAACCATACCGATATATTGCTCCTATCATATGAATTCAGATCAGCAGAAAGTTTGACCAGTCTCTGACCAGTCTCTGGCCTGTCTCCGATTTATAGGCAAAACTGGTCTCAAATTGTTGAAAATAACTCAAAATAAGAAAAGTTGCATTGTTTTGGATGTTTTGTTACATAGGTAACATCATAAAATAGGTCACGGTCAACAGGACTCAATGGATTTGTGTCTGTTTTGCCATGTTACCAAGGTAACAAACCAGCTGAGATTTTCTTTTTTTATCATTATTGTTTTTGCAAGGAAGGAATCCGAGACCATTTTTCAATTTTTCCCCTGTGGAATCCAAATTTGGCATTTGACCTTTCCCCATAACTCAACAAATGTACATTAGAGATGGGTCAAAATATATATTTTTAATGGAATGACAAATGCAATACATTGGTATGGTTTTTTTAAACAAGATTTTACCAAATATATTCAATATTGTATTCATCCATTGCTATTTTAGTTAATCCGATTAACTACGTCACTTCTAGGAGCGAATATAAGTTTCGATCACACGACTTCTTGATATTTTCCAATATTTTCGCGCTCAAATCAAACACATTTATAAAAGCTTCAGTCGGTTGACATTGCCCGTGTAAACGTAAAGATCCTCTAAGAAATGAAGTTAAATGATATTACCTGTTGATCGTAATTAGCAGGTCGTGTAGTGGTATATCCATAAGGTGTCATCCAGTATTGGCTGTAGGCGTGATAATCAATGTACATGGCAACACCGCTTCCACCACCCAAACCACCTACAAAATCCCTATAATACAATATTAAATTGTCAGTAAAATTTCAGAGCAACAAAATAAGTCACATGGACCACAATTATTGAGTATAATTTAATCATTATTGAGTTCAAATTTACTCATTTTGTTGACCTGTTCCCATTTTATTCAACATTGAGTAATTTAAATAAACTGAAATGAAACTATGGTGGTCCCTGAATGTAATAATTATGGTGTCAAATATAATAATAATAATAATAATAATAATAATAATAATAATAATAATAATAATAATAATAATAATAATAATAATAATAATAAACCATGCTTATATCCAGTGCTTAAACAAAGAATCATATTAGACAAAAACATAACAACCAAACATTAGTACGCAATTTTAAGTTTTCAGAGATGTTTTAAAATTATTAACAGTCTGAGAGGTTTTTTTTTACATGTAGGCCTAATGGTAAACTGTTTCAGAGTTCAGTGGCAGCGATAGAAAGTGAGCGATGACCATGCTGAGTAGCAAATGATGAGCAAGTTAAACGAAATTGTGTTGAAGATCGAAGACTACGTGGAGGTGTGTAATGTTGTATGAGTTCTTGAAAATAGACAGGTGCAAGACCATAAGACCATGAATACATTTGTAAGTGAGGAGGAGAACTTTGTATAAAATGCGGTATTTCACGGGTAGCCAATGTAAAAAAATGAAGGATTGGTATCCCAAAGTAAAACTGAAGGTCATGCAAGCGTACCTTATAGCAGAAGTCTCAACTTCAGAAAAGGCCTCAGAACCACGATAGGTATCTGAACATACACTTCCACTGGAACCGCCGCCTGTGTAGAGTAAACAGAAGACATGCGAAGAAATAAGGTGTTGCGTCAGGAACATAACTTTATGGATATTATTGACAAAAATCGGGTACGCTTTATAAAGGGAATAGGTTCGAAATCTAGCAACACTGCCTTCTGCGTGCAATTCACTTGATTTCATTCAAAATGTTTACAGATGGTTTGGGCTGTATTTTGTGGTTATTTTGAACGGCGTTTTTAAGAAAGTCGGTAAACGTGAGCAGGATTTAGTTTTTCACTAGAGAAGTCCTTTTCAGAGGGCTGAGCTTTCGGAACTCTAGCCAGTGTCACCTGTGATGTGCCCTGAGTAATTAAATTTGATTATTTATCTTTGTTTACAATAATTTAGACAACCGGTATTTCAAGAGTGATGACTATTTTAGGCAAGCACCTTTCTTATGCATCAAGTTGATCAAATACAAATTGAATTATTCCTAATTTTGGATAGTTGGAAATTCCATTTCTAGAATGTTCATTGTGTTGCACAATTGAGAAAATCCCTAAGATTGTAAAGTGAATAATGATATCATGTTGGGACAAAACCACAGGAATGTGAAAGGTAAATGTTTATATTATTCTTAGAAATTTCCCAGATTACATCACATGTTGTGAAGATGTGAATGAAGTAATTGGTTATTAATAAACTACGCAAAAAAGTTTCTTTATGGTTAGGAAATTTACCCACTATTAAAAGCTAGCGACCAATTTTGTACGTTTGCTAAATAATCGCATGCGGGAGATTATCCTGCGCATTTTGACACCTCAATCACTACCCTACGACACTCCTGAGAAAAGATATGAATGTTTAAGTAACAGTTAGCAACCTGGACAACCGATTCTTTTGTTCTGCAAGGCTCACTCAGTCATTTAATGAGGCAATACAAACGATCGAATTTGGTGTTGAAATGAGCTAAATTTTGCGTTACACCTTTTCATTGTAAAATTAATTTTCTCGGCCAAATGAAAAGCAATCCTTTTCATTGTTTCAGTAAATGTCAGGAAAAACTGTAGTTCTTGATACTGTATTTTTTTTTCAAATCCTAGTGTTAAACTTAGGCGTGAAATTTAGTCATTTAGTGTAAGATTTTCGATTTTGATAGGCTTAAACTCTGCCCGCGAGCCTTTTTTTGGATTAAGTAAGATAGTTCGCTAATGAAGAATTTTTCCCAACTTTCTAACGCACATCACCGTGAGCGATATATCATAGTTTTGTCAGAATTTCCGTTTTGATTTCACCATCTTTCACTGTCGGCTGAAAAAATTTCAAAATCAACACGTGAATTCTAAGGCTAGTACTAGCATTGTGGATCGATATCCCTGGGTTTAATAGGAATACCGGCATGGCTATAGTGTTGCCAGAACTTCAATATAGCAAAGAAATTCCCAGACCTATAGCGCTCCTACTGATCATGTTTAACCAGAACACCCAATTGGGGATTTAATCGCTGGTCGGGCAATTTGCTTTCAATGAAAAATTGACCTGGATAACAACAAAGGAAATATCGACTATTTCTGCTGGTTGCTCTCGAGATAAAAGTACTCACCATTA
Source organism: Amphiura filiformis (assembly GCF_039555335.1). NCBI lineage: Eukaryota > Metazoa > Echinodermata > Ophiuroidea > Amphilepidida > Amphiuridae > Amphiura > Amphiura filiformis. The sequence goes on along the minus strand of NC_092640.1, from coordinate 67,099,913 downwards.
CCTACTTTTACTTAGTTTGACATTTTCGGAGCATGAATGGAAAAAGGGTAAAACAAAAACGGAAATTCTGACAAAACTATAACATAGACCCACACGATGTGCTTTACAGAGGTGGGAAATATCTTTCTTTAGCAAACTATGTTAGTTTGAGACGCTAAAACATGAATTCCGTAAAAAGCTCGCAGGCGAATTCAAGGCCTATAAAAATCAAAAATATCACACTAAAAGACACAATTTGATGCTTAATTTTAACACCAGGATTTAAAAAAAATGTATATCCAAGCACCAAGTTTTTAACTGACATTACTGAAGAAAAAAAAAATATTGCTTTATATTTGACCGAGAAAATTAATTTCATAGCAAAAAAGGTGTATCTCTGAATTGTGCTGATTTTTACATGTATCGATCGACTTTTAGCGCGACTAAGCATTTCTAAAGAATTGGTTGTCCAGGCGGCTGACTGGTAACACGAGGTCGAAAAATGAAAATTGCAAAAAGCCTATTCAATGGTTTTAGAGCTGATTCACTGATCCAAGACGGTTTCATTATTCCCGCCTTTTCAATTTTAATTTAAAGCATTTTAATTGATGCATGTTGGATAATCCGTTGCTAATTGTGCAGATGAATGATCAAAGACAAAGGTGAGCGGGTATACTAAGACATTTACGTTTTGAGAGATGGATTTAAAAAAAGGGATTCAAAACAGGTCATGATTACAGCTGCATTCCTGGGAGCAGAAGGAATTGAGACACTTGAGTGGCCCTCCAGAAGCCCTGATCTTAACCCCTAGGAGAACTGTTGCGATCAGCACAAGAGACGAGTCAACAAGAAGATAAAGGCAGATACAACTCTGGTGGGATTGCGTTGCATCGTTATCAACGAGTGGAACGGGGTGGAGCAAGGTAACATTCGATGCCTCATTAGGAGCATGAGACGCCGCGTGGCTGCTGTAAGGGAAGCCAACGGTGGACACACAAAGTATTGAAAGACTGGTAAAGGAAGAGATTAATCTCAAGTGAAGTTGGAAGCGGCATTATGATGCGTGAAATGTGCTCAGCAATTAAACAAACAATGTTACCTGCATGTTTGTTGTTTTTTGTGTTCTTTTACTTAAACATTCATATCTTTTCTCAGGAGTGTCGTAGAGTAGTGATTGAGGTGTCAAAATGCGCAGGACAATCACCCGCGTACAAACGTATAAAATTAGTCGCTAAATCTTAATAGTGGGTAAATTTCCTAACCATAAAGAAACTTTTTTTGCGTAGTGTAGTATGGCCCTTCTTGTTTAGTATATAAGAAAATGTAAACACAACTCTACACAGTTGAGTGCTGTGTAGTGTGCGTACAGTTTATTTCCTTCAAAGAAAGGAAATTGCGAACCAGAAATATTTTATGTAGTCAAGGTACTACTATTTAGCCAGTGATATCGGAGTAGATCTCGAATACGTCAAAGTTCGTACCTCTAACAAGAAAGGAATATATCCTTCTGTCGACTTGCTGAAGTCGGGTTTATGAAAACCACATCAATGTAAGTGGAAACAGGGGGCAACTGCTGAATGGAGGCCTGTTTTCCATTAGACATTATAAATTGTGTGGAAGGTGAAAAGAGCACCATTTTGGAGATAGTTAACTGTGCGAGTATTTTATGCAAAGGATAGAAAATTCTTCAGTGGACTTCGCTGAACAATGATCTTTGACATAAAAACTTGACAATCAAAAACCAGAAGAACGCTGCTGGATAAGTAACTTTGCTAAAGAGTGTATATCGTCAGCCTAATTTTGAGAACAAAGTAATATGGTTCAAGCATGCATTTAAACATATTTATTCACCAATCTTTGCACAAGCAGAAATGATAATGATAGAAATGAAAGGGAATAATCCGAAATAATTAGGGTGATTACGTAACTGATGCGTCATCAAACCACATTTTGTTCTTTGTTCTCAAAATTACAAAAAAATTACTTAGGCAATTAGCGTAGCATGCTGACGATATGTATGATTGATTATATGTGTTTATGTTGACTCATACAATTATTGTTAAACCATACTTTTCTTTTGATTAAAAGACTTAGATATTGTTAACTTAAGTTATCAGTGTGTTTTGTTGTGCATTCTGAAGTGAATTTGGGAAAATGTGTTTTTAGCCTTGAGTCGTTAAGCGATTCGTAGCACATCTCAGAGCTATAAAGAGTTACCTTCCTCTGTAAATGGCACCCACGAGAGTTCCGAAAACTCTGAAAGGAATTCTTCATAGAGAAAAATTGAATTCTACCTTATATGTACCATGCGGTATTGTGGTAAAATTACGCTCTGATTGTTATGGTAACGGACCCAGTGTGCACAGGTTATGATTCCGACGTTGAATCAACGTTGATACAACGTCGAAGTTTCAACCTAACCTGATTTCAACCTGATTTCAACCTAAAGGTTAGTTGAAATCAGGTTGAAAATGCGACGTTGATACAACGTTGAAATTTCAACCTGATTTCAACGTCGAAATTAATTGTGACGTCGAAATTGATTTTGACGTCGAGATTTCAACGTGATTTCAACGTGATTTCAACGTCTGGTGTGCCCACTGGGGAGGCAGGCGTATGATACGCTATACACGGGAACTGACGTAACTCAATAACTCAGGTTGATGAAAATTAGCACAGATGATGAGCTGATCAATGCCTACAAAACGCATGGTAATCAGTTTTATGGTTTTGTGCCTGTTATATAAATCGCGTAACACAACCAAAATGCATTTAGTAAATGTTACTTGTGCTACTATAAAGTGTCAATTAAATTAAACTTACCGCCCCATCCAGTTGCAAAGTTCCTATTGGGATCAGTTCCAACACAGAATGAACCGCCGTTTGGTTTGCGTGTTTTCCTCCACATACGATCCTAAGTTATGCAAACAATTGAATTATAATATTTTCATTAAAGGATGTCTCCGGCAATCACAACATTATGCCTTATATGTTGGAAAAATAATTATCAAGCACGAATCACATGGTTTTATTTATGTGATGTTTATGTGACGTTCTGCAAAGCAAGTGGAACAAAGTTGTTTTTTGTCGAATTCGACAACCTTTCAACATAATCTTGCTCCTCAACTGGTCAAAAAAGTTGGAAAATAATAACTTTGCCTGGTAAATGGAAGATCGTAGGTTAGGCCTAATCTTTGTTTTCTCAAAATGGTGTTCGCAGTACTGATGAGCGGCATTATTGTATAATGCTTCAGATCTTTTATCGTCGTAATGATCACCATATCATTAAGGATATTAACATGTATTTTCTTCACAAGTAGTTTACTTCTTCATGTTAAGTATTTTAGCAATCAGTTAGTTGACTAAATTATAATTCTATTCAACTGGACTTACTATTTATGATGGCTACGGTATCACGTCATATCCATGACGCATCATCAAGCCGACTGATTTTGAATTGGCTCTGTATTCTTGACCTGTGACGTCACGATGGTAGAAGTGACGTCACACGAGAGTCGTCGAGGGATCTTCCTGATGGTCGGTTCGTAACTCTTGGACAAGTTGTGGCTTTGGTCCCGTAGTCGGCCTGATATGCGTCATGGATATGACGTGATACCGTAGCCATCATAAATAGTAAGTCCAGTTGAATAGAATTATAATTTAGTCAACTATTTGATCTACCTGGATGATTGATAATATTCATAAATATATTTTAGCCATCGTACTCACGTTAGTCCATGTATAGGCATAACCGTCGGGGTTCATTACGGGTACAATATAAAAGTCAAAATAGCTGAGGAGACGTGTAGCATCAGCGCTTCCATCGGCAAGCTGAAATAACAATAACATATATCAAACTTGTATCGCTTAAAGGGGGGTAACCCTATTGGTTTTGGCTATGGATTATCTTTAAAATTACATAATAATATCAAATATCGCCTTCTTTACGCTGCTTTGTGAAAAAACGAGAGCATTTTCAGCGTAAATGTGAATAAATAACAAAATGTGCAATCCAATACCTTGGTATGCGCGAATTGCATTCTGGGCAGGCAAGCAACAAGACCTGAACGGAAAATATTTGTTTTTAACTCTTTTTCGTACCGTTTCAGAAAAAAAGCAAACAAAATATATTTCCCCTTGCAACCTGTACATTTCAAATGAATATAAAAAAGTTTGGGTTAAAAATGGAGAGGGAAAAAAACCTTCCATCACCGGATTTTGAACCGGGTACCCTTCGGGGTAATAATGCGCCATTTAGCCCACATAACCTATGTGGGAATTTTTAAACTATATACGGCGCGCCGTCTCCTCAGCACTTAGTGTAGTTCGCTTCTTTCACAGAATGTGTATGACGCGAAATCAAAGTAGCTGTTGAGGAGACTGATGATTCGCAATTAATTCCCTGCCCAGAAATCCGAAGTAATTTTTAGTATTTACAAAGTGGTAGCCTCAAAAGGCCGCTGTGCTTCATGATTTCTCCGGAAATACATCGACTTGGAGCGTCAAATTTCAGGAATGAGAAATGAGAAAAATAGTATCTATCATGTGATACCAAAACCTCATCAGCAATGAAAAATATCGGGGGGATGATGCTGTCGATCGGGTCACGGACCTTTAATGTTAACAGTAATCGAAGCGCCGCTATGTATTGAACATCGGAATCCGTCACATATTCGTCGCATGCGATCGTAGTGCACGTCAATGTCCGTGCGAAGTTTATGAATATCAAAACAGCACTAGCACGGATTGGGACCGTCGGAGTTTAACACCCTACTCTTCTCGGAACTGACTGCGAGATATCGAGGGGTCAGTGTCCCAAAGACGTTACTCCATTTTGTTTGCGAAAATGAGATATGGTATCAAATTTTTCAGAGAGACGTAACTCCTTCAAAACCCCATTGAAGTCAATGGCCAGTGAAACGTAGACTTTACTCCTTAATGCCCATGTGGACCATTTTCTTTAAACTCAAAATGACCAAAATGGAGTTGCCAAAATGGAATTGTCACCGACCCATCGATATGACTATCTGTACACGGGACCGACGTCTTAATGCCCCCAGGAAGGTATTCTCATGGTTCATTTACCTATTTCTAAACATACCTTGGGAAGAGTGGACGTCTAAATTTAATCTCCTATTATATATTTCAGGTAAGTATCTTAACCAATCGGCCATGCTTATAACAAAGCGGCATAAGATTTTACACCCTTATTACATAGAAATACTGAAGTGCATTGTATTGTAAAATATTTTCTCATCTGATATTTTGAATATCGCACACAGCCTGGTTAAATTGATAATAATAACATTGGAAAAAATTGACTTACATATTTTGCCATGTACATGACAGTTGCCGGGGTGACCCATTCACGAGCATGTATACCTCCATGGAATACAACAGCTTTCTTGCCACTGCCTCCAGATGATATCTGAAAGAAGACGGATTATTAATTTCTGCAGACGTTTTAGATACATATATATGGAAGACCTCGAAAGGCTGTGCAATAATTATGAGTCCTTGGGGTGGGTAAAATTGGGGGCAAAGAGTTTTGCCAGGTCAAGAGGGGGGGGCAAGCAATTCTTAGCACACATTTACGGGACACCTTTTAAATAACGTGTTCTAAAGAGCCTTACATTACTCGGTTGTCACTCGATAGTTGGCCCTACATTAACTTTGTCATGTATAATTTCTGTAGATTTACTCCATTGACTAAGGTCAGTGACCATTGTTGAGGAGTTAAGAAGATAAATAAATGCCAGAATCTATTCTATTGTGGTGGATATCCAACTTACAGTTATGTCAACATTTGGTTACTCATCCATAATAAAGGCAAATAATGATTATATATATGTTTCTGTTATAATCAACTCACTTTGTATACATCCATCACAAAATCTGATTGCTAGTATTATATGGGTGAATGTACAACAAAAGAATTGGTTTCCCTATAAGGCCTGTACTTAAGCAATTTTTGGAACTGGCCGGTGACTAAGATTTATTGGGCGAATTACCGTGTGTCCACCAGTAATGTAGGAAAACACAATATAAACGTTGAAATAAATGTGCAAAATATCCTGCTCGCTACACTCACATCGTTTATCTAGACCATTCAAATTTGTAAATTGGAAACCTAAAATTTGGCATGTAATATTAAAGATGGATTAAAATCCACAAACCTTAACGTAATTAAGTTGTCGTCCTTCGTAAGAAGTTCCCATAGAGCCTGCAGTTACCACGCTATTTGCTGCCGCGAAGTCGGCTACCCATTGTTCAATCTGAAAGAAAATATCGGGTGGCACCACTAGTTCATTTGCGCAGGTTTGACTCTCCTATTTTCGAAACAAGTTGAAAACTACAAACGAGGTCAACAGCTAAACGTCCGCACTGAAGGACGGAACACATTAATAGTTCAAAGGCACTGTTGATCAAGCTTAAAGGAGGATTTCGTGATCCTAGCATCCTCTCTTTATGACATTTTTTAATAGATATCAAAATTCCAGTTGATTTCGATTTTGCGTTTGCAAGTATATGCATGATTGTGTGTATTACACTGCTCTATAGGCCACTGTTGTAATTTCGTTCTGGTATACCAGAACGAAATTCAAATTTGACGATATTTTTGCTTAACGAATTAATCTGCAAGATATTTTTGGTATATAAACATTATGTAGCCAGTGGTTTCCAGTGGTATAAAGATCTCAACTTTTTTTTGAGAAAAGTGTTGGGGGAGGTGAAGCTGTGGATCACGAAATGACTTTTTAAAATTACCCTGGGGATATTAAATGCAGAACTTTTTTGTCAATACTCAGGAAAACTGCTGGGTATTGCGCTAGGGACCTCTTGCACCAGAAGTAAGTACCTTTAACACTGCCCCTCTCTCCTGCTCATTAGCTATGGCAAACCTTCCTTGCGGTTTCCGGGCAGATCAAGTCTGGGATGAGTCGATGTCTTAAGGCAGCAGAACCATTCGCATAAGTCAGCCTTAATTTAAAAAAAGGCTTAATTATTCGGAAAAGATATGTCCGTGATGTGCTTGGCCTTTATGTCATGGTTTCTTTTTCAAAGAATTATTTCAACGATCTTACATAATAATTATCATAAGCTATTTTTTATAATACATGATATTTTCGTATCTTACTGTGTCAATGTCATTGTAATTATTGTAGTCAAAATCTGCCTGGGGTCTCAGATTTGCCTCCACTTCATCTGTGTCTTTCTGGACATCCTCTACCATGGTGCTAAGGCGAATGCCTCGACGACCAAGTAGGCGTACTACATCTTCACGGAGAGTTGGTGATACCATGATGTCAACTGGTCTGTCAACGTATGTAGGCTCCCTCCAGAAACTCAACTATGACGTGAAAATAAAAAAGCGTGACGTTCAGATTAATCAGTTTGGGGTTATGTGCATAGACATAATGACTACATACTAATATTTAGAAGAGCTCCGATGCAAGTTAAGTTTCAATTATTCAAGTATAAACATCTCCAACATAATATCGCTATGATGTCATAATGTGAGCGTGCTCATTTGTGGAGATTTGTGGCTATGTGCAAAAGTAAAGGAACAATAATTTTTGGCTAAAATTCCTACGAACATACGATTTTTACGGAATTTTCACCTAAATATAAAATAAAATGACTATTTCAACTGAAAAGTAAAAAGTCAGTAGCTCTTACAAGAGCAAAATGAAAATAATGGATTTTACTGTAGCCTCATCAACGCCCCCTCTATGGTCATTTAATTTTATTAATAAAATGAGCGCAAAGGATGGATCTACGATTAGCATAGGTCGTTTGGGCGTAAACACTGGCGTTTGTTATGACGGATAAAATATCTCAGGGGTTTGTACACCACCCTCTCCTAGTTCTAGGCTAAATGAGTGTTTTTACAATCTAGGTTTATTGTTTTCTTTAATTTGTGCAATCGTGTCGGTGAAAAGTATCGCGACGACACACAAAGTGTATTATTTGTTGCTCGAAATTGTACACGTTTACTGAAATGTTGATGTGTCTTATGCACCCTCTCTGCGGGGCTCAGTACACTTGAACTATTTTTTGTTTAACTACCAACAAAGCAAATCACCCTAGTAACAAGTAGCAATTTTGCACTCACAACATTTTACTGGGAGAGAATTTTGTAAAAAAAAAATTGTCATTTAAAATAAACTTACTTGTTCCCCGAGAAGAGAACTCTCCAAATTTTTGAGAGTGTTCAACTCATTCTCCGTTTTGGGAGTGACGCGAAGAACTTGGTACCTGATTTGGAAAAGAACAAGAAGAGAAAAAAATTGTGCGATGATATAATAACGACAATTCAAAACACATCAACAACCCAGCTGAAATTTGAGGTGTAGAGGATTTCTTGATTGCTCACAGATTTTCAGATGATGGCACTGCAGTGGCCAGGGTAGGGACGATATGTCACGAATCGTCGGTACGTTTTTCCAGGTGCCAGTAAAAGTATTTGATTGATGGTCTGTTTAAAACCGAAATTACTTCAATTTGTTTCACTTTAGCGTTTAGTACAATTGCATATTGAGAGCGGGTAATTCTGGAAGCGGATCAGTGGGACGACTACATAATTTTGACGGACACGCTTTCAAAAAATGTCGAAAATCTTACGGCTGAACGATACATTTGCAATGTTGTGTTTCACAGTTGGCTACGCCACTGTGGCACTGCACGTGGATCAGTATATTAAAATAGTTGAATCTTTCGGAGCAGAAATGTTGTTAATTAAAGGTCAGTATCCACTACCACATTTGAAAGTGAAAAAAAAAACACAACAAAGAACAACAACAAGTAATAAACAAACAAAAACAGCATTGACTTACCCATCATAGCGTACTTTTTCCGCCAAGCACACGGCTGCGCAGAGGACAATAAACAACAACCCGCGAATCATGATGACTAACGACCAGCAACTTCGTTGACTGAAACTGCTGGATGATATCCTCCAAGATCATCGGCTGCATTTTATAACATCTGAATTTCCCATTGGTCACCGACTATGAATTATCGCGATGATATAGATAAAAAATTAGACTATAATCGCCCCCTGCTTGTGTTTGTAGTTAATGATAAAGTAGGTAATAATAGTTTGTTATCAATATTTTTGCCTAAGACTATAATCTTCTTAGAATACCAAATGCTTGTTTCTCATAACATGTCATGAATAAAATCGTAATGTTGCTGAAATAAAGGTTACAATTGTTTAGCTACCAAAGCCGGGGGCACTCCTACAGTCAGTGAAGTGACAAGCATGAGCGGTTGCAACTTTCAACATGGGGTTTTTTCGGGAGCAGAATTTTGCGTGTGCAAAAAACAGGGGTCTCTCTAAGGGAAATACTATAGGAGTCTTTTGCGGGCAGATGCTAAACCTTTGATGACCTTCAAGGTAAGACGCAAGAAATGGGGTCCTTTGGGGATAGATGGGCTTTTTTGAGGCAAGATCCTAAACACGAGTTCACTCGTATTTTAACAACAGTCGGTTGAAGTCAAATAAAAACAAATGATGGCTCAGGGACCACTAAATTAAGGGGATGCCTAACACACAAACAAATGGGTTAATTACAAAAAGATGGTGGCTAACTGCAGTTTTGAATTGACGGAGGAAGATAATTCCACGTGGTGTGTGCGTACTTGTAAAAAGAGCGTTAGCAAAAGAGCGTTAGCAAGATAGAGTCTGCAAAGGTGGATCAAGAGCGCAGCTGTTTAAGTTCGGGAGATTGGGTCTGGAGTGAGGATTGTAAGGATTTGGAGGAAGTTACAGATATTGAGTAGCTTGAAGTCACGGAGTTGAGTAAAGGAGTGCCAGTTGATGTTCCCATACTCCAGAATTGGCCGTACTAGGTCAAAGTAAAGAGTACGGCGGGTAGTAGGAGAAGAGGGTTTGAAGGACTTGTTGATTCCGCCAATGCCTTTCTTGCAGATATGCTCGAAGTGAAGGTTCCAGGATAAATCGTCGGCCATATCACATACTGACGTATTTGCAAAATGCGCATTTCGAGAAAATAGAATTTGAAAATTTAGCGTGTTTAATTTGCAGCATAATCTTGATGAAAACATTATTGTCGATTAAAACCTGGCTAAAAGTAATGCAAATAAACTTTATTTTCATTGTGATTCACTTATCACTATTAGAGCATAACTTATCCTGCAAAAAAATCAATATTTCATAAAATACGTCAATAGGTGAAAAGGACTGATAGGTTCGCCGTTCAAATGACAAATACGTCATGCAAATACATCATTATGTAAAACAGTTGGGCAAATACGTCACCATGTGAAAAGGACAAAGCAGCAATTTTACCGTGCAATGAGACAAAGCCGCGCAAATACGTCACTATGTGAAACAAATTCTTCAAATTGCAGATACGACATACTGGGCTTGCGCAGTATATGTGATCGGCGTGATACGTCGTTATGTGATACAGACATGTCAAGGTTTTGCAAATACGACAAAATTAAATTAATTAATACCTTACTAATTAAGCCACTTTGAGGCATGGTTTTTGGTGAATATATAGAGTAGAACGTAAATTAATGTACCAATTTTCTCAAAAATTTTAAAAATGTCGAATACGTCAATATGCGATACTGCCGACGAAATGTGGAGAGTGGGATTCTGAGAAATTTGCAGTGATGTATCGTTCGAGTCCGGACTCTGACTCGAGTCCGGACTCGATTCCACTTTTTGTTGGACTCGGACTTGGCTCGGACTCGGACAACAAAAGACTCGGCTCGGCTTGGACTCGGACACAAAAGGACTCGGACTCGAAGCCGAGTCCGGTCCGAGTCCAGTCAAATTAAATCCATGTAAAATGTGAAATGATTATCTAAAAATGTCAAAGTAGATCTCAAATTTGTTGACTTTACTTATTTGGCCATTTTACAAATTAATTGGGGCTGTCAAATCTGTGATCTGTGATATATCCTACATATCCACCAAATTATTTAGATTTATCTGTCACTTAGTAGAATCATATTATTGTTATCATTAATGAAATAATTGATAATTAAATAAATGCAAACTTTATTAAATATTTGGACTACATAAAAGTATCTAAGAGTTCTTTCATGGAACTTTCCAATCCAATCTTGAAAGAGAGAAATATGCACACTGGACCATACATCTCAGCTCAGTAAATTGTAATATGGCTGTAGCCCTGGTGCACATTTGTGTGGGACAATTTTGAAAAGATATTTAGAATTAAAGGTGAATTTCTGTTATTATTATTATTATTATGACGATGATGATAATCATTATCAATTAAAAGAAATGTTAATCTCAAAATATACTTAATATATTATCTTTGAGCACCGTCCTTGTCTTGTCTTTTGGTTAGTGATTCCTTTTTATGTGATGTTTGATTGATTTTTTGTATAAATGTTATTTGTAACTTTATAATTTCTAGGGGAGGCGATATATCTGGCCTTATTGGCCTTCTAGCCTCTTCCTCCATAATGTGTTGTTTTCTGTAAATTTTTAATTTGATTGTTTTTGTGAATGTCAGTTTTTTATGGAAATAAAATGAATGAATGAATGAATGAATGAATGAATGATGATGATAAAGAGAATGATAACGATGATGATGATGATGATGATGATGATGATGATGATGATGATGTTATTTTTCTATAATATATTTGAATACATTGCAATTCATTTACATGTATGCTGCATGCAGCCTAGTGACACTTCTCTAGTCCCTGGGTGCAAGTTCACTGTGCGTTTACATGTAGTGTGCCACACACACACACAGATAGCCCCACATGACTGCTGTGAGTGCTGTTTAGTACAGGTGGTCTGATACATGTAGTAGTTTTTACCATCAGGATTTACCTGTTCATGGGTATGGGACTTTGAAGGGGTGTGTGTACAGTTGGTTGGTTGAATTGGGTTGAGTCTTTTTGTTAACTGTGTAGGGTGGGGTGGGTGGGGTTTGGTAGGGTGGGTGTGTATAGGGAGAGCGGTGTGTGGTGTAGTGTAGTGAGTGACTTAATGCCAATGACCTTCTTTTTCTACAATGTTAGCATCAAAAACTTTGCAATTTTCTTTTTTCAGCAAATTTGTATTGCAAATTTTCAAATTAGAAACAAAATATAAAATTTTGCTCCATTTTTGGGAAATAATGACCCATTTTTTCAAAATGTTATACCAAATGACCCTTCTTTCAAAATGTTATATCCAATTATCCCTTTTTCATTTTGTTATACCCAAATGACCCATTTTTATACAAATAGGCTCCTACTAAGCAATGCCAGTAGGCAGACACCTGTCACATCATAAGTTGAATGACCCCCCCCATACACACACACACGGGCAGGACTTGGACTCGAGTCCGGACTCGGACACAAAAGGATTCGGACTTGGCCCGGACTCGGATACAAATGGACTCGGCTCGGCTCGGACTCGGACAAGCTGGACTCGGGTATAAGTCTGGAAATTTGACAGACGAAACTATTTCATGATAAATAATAACAGTTCAGTAAAATTTGAAAAATATTGATTTGGTGAAAATAGACAAAATCATTATTGCTGGTCACAGGTTTGTAAATCCACGTAGATGAGAGAGAATAAATGTCCCAGAACAGATAGAACTTGATTAGATGAGAGTCAATGAGACACCATGGACAGAGACGGAATGGATTCTGTCATGTCTGTATGACAAATAATATGATCTATATACACCAGCTGAGAAGCGGATCTGTGAGACTATAGCTGTACGGAGTCTCACTGCAGCGGGCACGCAATGGGAAACCTATCAAAAGCTTTCGTAAAATCTAACAGTGCTACGGCCACGCTACTACGATTTTCCAGATAGCGGTAACACTGTGCAACACAGCAATGATCGGTTGACCATTTGATATGAACGGAATGAACCCGTGACTATTATGGCAATTTTCCTTGTTATGCAAAATAAAGACCTATTTTAAAAGCACATCAGTGCATGGTATAAACAACTATTGATTGTACTGCGGAATCAATTGCAATGATAAGGATAATCTTTCCGTATACAGCCACTCTAAACACGCTCAATGTAACACCATTATTAACAGTTATATAAGCAGCCATCAAACTGACTATGACGAGAAAATAAACATATAGTGGAGACAGGTTACTGACCAGTGTTTTTAATACATGTTTTAATTCTTTTTTAGACTAAAATTTTTAATATTAATCATATTTTAATGTGTTTCTTCTATTATAAGTGATGCCCTTGAAGTGTATGAGGGATAATTACTTTGCAGAAGTGCATTCGTCAAGATAATCGCACTTGACCGTAGAGTTATTGCATTTAGCTCTCGAGCCGTTAAATGCAATAACTCTACGGTCTCGTGCGATTATCTTGACTAATGCACTCTGCTCAGTGAATTATCCTTATCGTATACATTCTGTGGTGTGAGGCCATGAACAAAGGGAAGAAAAAAAACCCAGTGTTGAGTATGGTGGGTCTCATTTTCCAGGTGAAGTGATTGAAATCAGGCAAACTGTATTTCAGTAAGGGCAACAAGCAGGAAATCACAGGAAATGGTCTCAACCAAAAGATGACCAAACATTCAATACCGGTACCTCAGAAAGCAATTTATAAATAAACTTACACTTTTTACAGAGCCGATCATTGTAAAGAACCACAAACATTACAAGTGTTGTGAACTAATTTAGGGTGAAATAACCTGGAAGTAAAAGTCTATCAATTGTTGACTGTTCAATTTAAGTGTTGAAATTTAAGCCCTTAGCTAGTAGTATGACATATCCAAACAGGATGGAGCAAGGCATGAAGTACCGTAATATATAAAATGCTGGGATGTAAATGTAATGCGTGTGGTACATTGTACATTGTATGCTGATACAAACACTGTATTGGTGTTATTTGTACATAGATTGGGTTATTTTGGGGGTTATCATCGTTTAATGTACATAGATTGGGTTATTTGATCATATACCAGTCATTGAGGAATTCTTATCAAGAAACTTCGACATATAAAATAAAATTAACCATTTTGTATATGGCCGGACAAACTGTAGCACGAGTTACCGTAGCACGAGTTACCATGTTTTTTGCCAGTCAATGTAAAACTATGAGGGACAACACTTTTTAAGTTATACCAAGATAAACCTTAGCATAGTAGTTACTTATCATATAATCAATTAAGCTTTACTGTTTTTTTGTTTTAGAACACGATCAAAATTAAAATGAGCGATTTTTTAGCATGTCACAGCTCGTAGCACGAGTTACCGTTTTTCGCAGCTGTCCTATACGTACAAAAGTTGATATATTCATTTAGCAATACTCTGAGGATCTAGCCTTGAATGTTGGGTATTAAAATACAAAAAATAAAGATTCCAATCAAATGGTGTAAAAAGCTGGAGCACAAAGTATGTAAAAGGAGGCCAAACAGTGTAGCACGAGTTACTGTGGAATTGCCCATATACACTACGCAAAAAAAGTTTCTTTATGTTTAGGAAATGTACCCACTATTAAAATCTAGCGATTAATTTTGTACGTTTGCTAAATAATCGCATGCGAGTGATTGTCCTGCGCATTTTGACACCTCAATCACTACCCTACGACACTCCTGAGAAAAGATATGAATGTTTAAGTAACACGAGGTCGAAAAATAAAAAATGCAAACAGGCCTATTCAAGTTTTCAGCATAAAAGAACACACAAAAAAAAACATGCAGATAACATGTTTTGTTTACTTGCTGAGTACATTTCAGGCATCATACTGCCGCGGCTTCCAACTTCACTTGAAATTAATCTCTTTTTCTTGCAGTACTTTGTGTGTCCACCGTTGGCTTCCCTTACTGCAGCAGCCACGCGGCGTCTCGTGCTCCTAATGAGGCGTCGAATGTTATCTTGCTCAATCCCGTTCCATTCATTAATAACGATGCGACGCAATCCCACCAGAGTTGTATCTACATTTATCTTCTTTTTGACTCGTCTCTTGAGCTGATCCCAAAGGTTCTCCAAGGAGTTAAGATCAGGGCTTCTGGATGGCCACTCAAGTGTCTCAATTCCTTCTGTTTTGGGAAAATATTGAACATACAGTATTTTCCAAACTGCTGTAATCATGACCTGTTTTCAATCCCTTTTCCAAACCCATCTCTCAAAACGTAAATGTCTTAGTACCCACACGCCTTTGTTTTTGATCATTCATCTGCACAATAAGCAACGAATTATCCAACATGCATCAGGGAACATGCTTTAAATTCAAATTGAAAAGGCGGGAATAATGAAACCGTCTTTGATCAGTGAATCAGCTCTAAAACCATTGAATAGGCTTCTTTGCAATTTTAATTTTTGACCTCGTGTTACTTAAACATTCATATCTTTTCTCAGGAGTGTCGTAGGGTAGTGATTGAGGTGTCAAAATGTGCAGGACAATCACCCGCATGCGACTATTTAGCAAACGTACTAGATTTTAACAGTGGGCAAGTTTCCTAACCATAAAGAAACTTTTTTGCGTAGTTTATATATATATTTTTTTTTTTTTTAATGACTCACTACTGTACGAGTATTATAGGCCTGTAGGCAATGTAAAGTCTGCACAAACAGTAACTCGGCTGTTGTAAATACGCCTATAGCTTCAGAACTAATAATTGTTTCCACAATATTTCAACATAGAAAGAAGGACGATTTATTTACGCGGATTTTGATACCCCATTTGTCCAATTTCAATATTAACATCACAGCAGTGTTTTTAAAGAAAATTACCCGAATTTAAAAGTTGCAGCTATTTGTATTGATTTGAAGTCAGCGCGAAGATAAATGGAGGGTGTTACGTGCCACAATGCTTGCGTAAAAATCATTGATCGCTGTAAACTGCAACTTTTAAATTCGGGTGTTTTTCTTTAAAAGCACTACTGTGTTGTTAATATTGAGCGACATTTGACAAATGGGGTATCAAAATGCGCGTAAATAAATCGTCCTTCTTTCTATGTAGAAATATTGTGGAAACAATTATTAGTTCTGAAGCTATAGGCGTATTTATAACAGCTGAGTTACTTTTTGTGCAGACTTTACATTGGTCATGTGGAAACATACATCACCCATAGCAAAAAGAAAAGTTTCCCGGTGACCACCCGATGACCATTCGGTGGTCATCAGAAACCTTTCGGGTACCTTTTCCAGAGTTATCCGAAAGTGCCCGCTAGCGGATACCTTGCGGATACCTAATTAAGTTATCCAAAAGTTTTCGGGTAGACATCCGGTAGTCTCCCAAAACTCAAATATTTCAAATGAGTTACCCAGAAGGTTCCCAGAAACATAGATTCTTTGCAGGAGTTACCCGGTGGTTATCCGCTTTTAATTTGACCTTGAAAATAGCATAAAGCATCCTAAGAATGCATTGTGGGTGGGTGTATGGTCAAAGGTCACTGAATCGATTCAAAATGGAGCAGCTATAGCTGTTGGCAGTTGGAATACATTTGTGCAGCATATTCAAGTTATTTGTGGTCCAAAATGTATGGATTTACATGTAGGACATTACAAGATGTTTACTAATTAATCTGGAACATGCTGTAGGAATTATAAAGCATCGGATGCTTGATTCCATATGATAATGCAGGTAGGAAAATTTGTATGAAATGATTTGTATATTGATGCAGTCTTAATTTATGACACATTTGAATGTTTTAGTTTATATCTTTTCTAGTAAATCATACATGATTTTGACAGTAAATTAATGTCAATTAAATTACTAATCATCAGCTAATGTGTCAATTAACTGCATATAAGCTTTATGTTATTTGTTGTAAATTAATTATAATATTTGATATAAAAATTATAGGCTGTGTCATCACATTTAGGTACTGTAAATGCTATATGCTGTAATACATATGCTATATGATAACAATTTGGTTGTACATTAATTAAGGTATGCACCTTATAAAGGTGTGAACCAAATTACATCAGAAGAATATTTTTGTACAATAACTACAATTGCATTGTACACTTTCAAGTTTCTTATTGCAAGATAGCACTTTATAAGCTCAACTGCCATGCCTACAGAGTTGTATTTCTACAAAAACTACAATTCCAATAATAAGCTTACTAACTGTCTAATAAATTTGTGCATACTCATGAATTTGTATTTCTGCATTCCCCAAAAGGTCAACAGGAAGTCTCCAAAGAGGTCACCAGGTATATTGTCACCAAAAGTTATCCGCTAGGTCCCCGAAAAATTACCGGGTAGTTATCCGCTAGTTCCCCAAAAAAGTCACCGGGTAGTTACCCGCTAGCTTCCCAAAAAAGTCATCGGGTAGTCATCCGGTACCTATTACCTGAAAGGTATCCACTATGGTTTCCCAAAAATTTATCGGGTAGTCACCCGCTACCTATCTAATTTGCATGTGAAATTTGCCGGTGTCTACCGGGTGACTATCGGGAAGTTATCCGGAAAGGTCTCATTTTTTGATATGGGCAATACTTCACTTCAGACATTCAATACGCAATATACACCATAAAAATTGATTCAATTAGAACGACTGCATACTTAGAGGCATAAGTTTATTAGAAACACTGATGCATGAGCTTTGAAATGGTCTTTAGATACAGAAAAAGTAATAAAAAACCATTAAAATTATATAAAACTAAAAACCAAACAAAAAATTAAAAGGGCCGACCCTGATTTTGTCCAATTTAGAGTCGTCGGTCAGTGCAGGGCAAGCAATCATTTTTGTGGCCTAATTGGCTAGTCGAGGTGGTCACCGCGGTCGCTATACGCACGCGTATGTCAGGGTTGCCATGGTAGCGTTGTGTTAGTACAATGGAAAATTGACTATTGCACTGGCTTAATAACAAAAATAATCAATAGAATAAAATTTGAAAGAATAAGGAAAGGAAAACGTTAACATCTGTATTTAAAGTACGTTATTTACATGACAAAATGCCTTTCCAAATCGGATAGCTGTACTTTAAATTTGCAATGAATAAATATCATTAGTGGCTGTAGGCCTAATGATAAAAAAATTGTACCGTATTATAACAACGAGAGGAACGTGCAACATCTGCATTTATATACATCATTTACATAACAAAATGATGTTCTATGTAAATCAAAGAATACTCAACAACTGAATCAGTGGGTGGATTTCAAATAATTTATGAGTTACGGATTTACACTGCTGCCCTCAGTCGGTCAACGTTCAGTTTGACTTACTTTTTTTTATCAGTTGATCTCTTGGCTGCTGAATTGATGTTCATATTTGACGCGCACCTGTACTGATTTTTTGATCAATAAACACGGTTTCTCGCTGATAATCTAGGTTTAACTTGGATTTTCGAACAAAAAAATGTTTTTTGATCGATAAACCAGGTTTTTCGATTAAAAACCTGGATTCTTGATCGGAGAACCTGGATTCTCGTCGATATATATACTAAATTTCTATCAATAAACCAGGTTTTGGTTTTTTTTATTAAAAAGCCTCGCAGAAAAAGTTCTTCGATCAAACAACTTGGGTTATCAGCGGTATACCAGGTTATAATCGATAATCCAAATCCGGTACGTTTTTAATCGCAAAAACTTGGTTTATCGATAGAAACTTGGTATATCGGAAATAGGTCAAACTATATTTTTTCTAATCCTTAATATGAAGAGTGGAATACATTGGTATGGTTTTTAACAAGATTTGACCAGCTCTGTAATGTTACCACCTGCATAAGCGGTCATTTTGGATTTGTGCATATTAGGCACTGTTCCAATACTTGGAGTCGGGGATTTTAGATATGTTTTTGTGTGAACCTTTGGTAGATGGACGCATATGAAATGGCTTCTGTTGCAATTACTGGTGGGTGATTTCATACTTTAACTGGACTACCTACATGATAATCGTGGTCCGGTCAAGATAATCTTGGTCAGGTAAAGATAATCTTGGTTAGGTCAAGATAATAAATCTTAGACAGGTCAAGATAATCTTGGACCGATCAATAAATTTTGAAAGAAGAGAACTATATGTTTGTATTTAAAAACAATGAGCACATAATCTGCCTTTTGGACCTTTCAACAATGCATAAAAGTACAATATCATATTTTGAAAACCTGGTTTTTCGATCAATAAACCTAGATTATCGATAAAAACCTGATATACCACCGATACACCAAGTTGTTTGATCGAAAAAAACAAGAAACATGAATTCTTGATCGAAAAATTTGGGACTCTCGCCGATATACCAAGTTTCTATCAATAGACCAAGTTTTTGCGATTAAAAACGTAGTTTATCGGCGAGAATGCAGGTTTCTCGATCGATAATTTTTTGATCGAAGAACTTGAAATGAATGGTAATTAAATGGATTCTGTTGCAATTAGTAGTAGTCGCACCCCCGCACCCTCCTGGCTACCGGCTTGTCAACAGGGGTCAAGTTTCATACAACAGGGTTAACTTCAAAATTGCTCAGATTTTGTAAAACAAACACGCCAAGGTATTCCATAACGATTCAGCATTGCATCATGCCTTTATTGTAAATTATACTTCGATATTATACTTTATTATAGGAACATGAATTCTAGAGTTTCTGTGTTAAACTTTAAGGATAGTATTCTTCCAACATATGTCCAAGGTAAGCTTTAACAGCAGCGTATGTCTCAATACCACTTGGCTCGATCTGATTGGCTGGTAGCAGGAAGCCGTACCTTCCAGTGTCTCTTAGCTCCACCACGTAGGAGTATTTAGCGCCAAGAGTAGCGTAACCCCAGTCAACACTACATCCAGATGCAGCATCTGAAATCATAAACAGTAAGTGGTAAGGCATTATGTTTGGATCGGTCCTATAACGCTATCGGATACCCGATAGTTATCGGATACCCGATAGTTACCGATTCTTTCTATCATACACTGGGGATGTGATCAATTGTCTTGAGCGTAATGGCACATATCTGTATTTTCCGTAGATGTGCATGTCATGATATAACAGGATTAACTACCATAGCAATAGATGATTACAATTGTTGAATATATCCCCTTGCACTGCAAGCAGGGCGCACCCATTACCTGTGTATATCTGCAATCATACATTGAATACAATACCGCTCTTTTCGGTATAATTTTGGTTTACACTGCGCACCCTGTGTTTTAGGGTTAGAGTTAGTTTAGGGTTATAATTAAGGTTAGGGTTATAATTAGGGTGGGTTAGGATTAGGGCTAGGGTTATAATTAGGGTGGGTTAGGATCATTAGGGTAATACTTGTACGCAGGGTAAACCAGAATTGTCCCCCCTGTTCTTTGTAGTTACAGACATGAATTATACTAAATCCAATATGGAACTAGGAGGATTTGATTTCAAAAGATTTTTTCCTGATCATCGTCGATATACAGAACATCAAAAGCAAATATTTATCCTTTTGAGCACGGACTAATTTTAAAAGAAACTCAAGTATCTTTCATTTTTACTGCTATATAACTACAGAGGGTGTATTAGTCACCTTTGGGCGCAACAATGTGTAACATATCTAAAGAGATAGTGTGTAGTGTGTGTTTGCCTCATGTTGTGACTTTAACACAAAATGCACATTGTACTATAAAGTACTAACTCTGTGTATAACAATTAGTACTATTTGTGCCAATTCTACACATTTTTGGGCGTAATTTCACGTTCCCAAAACAAATGGCAACATTAATCCACAATAAATGAGCAATTCAGCTAGCTTGCACTTACACAGAGTCCTTGCAGAGGGTCCAACCGTGTACTCTGTTCCATAAACAGCTTTAAGGCCATCAGAGAACTTGGTAGCAGCAACACCCTAAAAACAGAAAAACGGGAACGAAAACAATAAGAAGTGAAGTCACAGTGGGTCATTAAGTGGAACTGGTATAATTTGTCTTCATGTTTTTTTCCTGGTCATCAATATTAATAGTCATCCTAAACTGCTCTATATCGATATAGTCAGTTAAGAGCTATAATATATATATAAACTGACTATATGATTTCACACCACCAAATAGTATTATACGGTCGTGCGCCCTGAATGCATTTCTCAGAAAAAACCATGGATGGCCTAAAGTAAGCATTAAAATGAGCAGAAATTTGCATAACTTTTGCTAAATTTGGATTGGTAATGATTAGTCATATCAAAACCTGCAAGTGCATCACAGATGGGAGAGATCGAGTATTTTTTAATGATTTTAAGCAGTCTTTTCTGAACAGAAACACTGGCATGATTTTGCAGGTAAATTAAGTAATTCCCAGACATCATAGACTTCGAGGACCAGTCGTAAAAAATAATGACGGTCAACCTATATTTTTCCCAGTCAGAGGGATCAGGCTAGGGCTAATTTCAACCATCATAGCTGTCGCTAAGAATTGAGTCGCTCTTGCGAAGAAAAAATGACGTTTTCTTGAGGCGAATTTAGTACATATCTCTATGGGGATTTATTTGGTGGTGTGATATCATATAAGACAGTTTAGTTTGAGACTGGGTTGGTTACACAGAAGATGACGCAACATTTCCAAAACAGCCAGTGGCTAGATCTTTGAATTTGTTTTACACAAATGTGATATTACGAGTATCTTGTGGCTGAAAAATTGTAATACGATTAATTCAATGTGCTCAAACGTATAATATGACCACTCAGAGAACACATATCGGTACTTTCTTTATAATGTGCTTACAATAGAAAGAACAGCTAAGCGTAATAAAAGTTTACAAACTTGGCTAAGGCACCACGTTTAGATTGGTCCTATAAAGCTTTCGGTGCTCTGATCTGTACCGATAGCTCTGTGTATTGTACTCGTGACATCACTTTTAAACCGATAGCACTATGCAAACGTTCATTGTTATGCTAGATACAATGTGTACTACGCACAAAAAGTATTCTATCACTTAAGGGATCTGGAATGAGCGTTTCGACAGTATTTGTTGTGGGACATGAGAGCACATCAGACATATCGAATTGTATTCTGAATACGAAGATTGTCTTTCTGATATCAAATAATTTTCATTTATGGAAATTCACGATATAATACAAATGTTATGACAAATTATTAAAATTTGATATTTTTCACATTTTTGATATATAATAGTCCTCGAAGTAAATTTATAAATCTAATGATACATTCTTACAGTGTATGTAGCTGGGAGGAAAAGCCGACGATCAATCGAAAATTTTGACCTTTCATATTGAAGATATGGATTTTTTCCCAAAAAGACCTATTTTGTTTTTGGTGTTTTGGGGGAAAAATCCATATCTTCAATACGAAAGGTCAAAATTTTCAATTGATCGTCGGCTTTTCAGCCCACCTACATACACTTTAAGTATAAATCATCAGATTTATAAAGTTTACTTCGAGTACTGTTAAATATCAAAAATATCAATTTTTAATCATTTGCCATAAAATGTGTATTACATTGCGAATTTCAAAAAATAAAAATTTATTTGATATCAGAAGGACATTCTTCGTATTCAGAATGCAATTCGATATGTCTGCTGTGCTCCAAACGTTCATACCCCATCCCTTAAAACAAGGCAATATCTTAAAGACACTAAACCTAATTTGCCAAATGAAGTAATCAATAGATGGGTAATTTGTCTTTGCAAATCGATACCTCATTCGACATTATGCGGATTTATTTTCACATGTTATACCAATTTGAATTTCAAAAGTGACACAATTTACTTATACTTTTCTCTCGAAATTCAGTAATTATTAGCACGACGAGTAAGTGTTGATCTATCAAAATGAGCCCGTTAAACTAGCCGGTAAGAATTACCCTGGATGAGACAATAGCCCACATTTGTTACTTTTGAAATGCTCTCTTTTTTTCATTAGGGGAAATAAAGTTGCATCATGCCAAATGAGGCATCAAAATACGCAGAACAAAATTATCCATTCAATGATTACTTAAAATTATGGTACTTTAGGTTAATTATCGTAAAGATATTGCTTTTGTTTTATGTGTTCGGAGTGCGCAGTATATTATATCGCCACGGCACGATATTTATTAAGTTATTCGTTATGTATTTAGAAAATGCAATCAATGCAAATGTACTGGTCTCCCTGGAAAACGCTACAGAAATGTAAAAACTAAAGATGATACCAAAAAATGCAATTTCGCCTCAATAGCATAGCATACAATTGTCGGGGTACCGATAGCATTAGAGAACCAAACTATACATGGCGTCTAATCTGCAACTTACATGATCAGTAGAGTCTGCAGGTAGTGATGCTCGCGCTGAGTATGACCATGGGTACAAGAACAGCTGCGAGTATGAGTGGAAATCGATGAAGCTGACGAAGTCATGGCCAGATTGCTTCAGGTTCATCAGGAACTCGGTGGAACCTTTGATTATATTCTCAGAGTTAGCGGTTGGGCCGCGGTAGGTCTCGGAGCAGGGGAAGTACTGGCACCCTCGCCTAAAATGAGATATGAATTAAATAATTAAAGTTAGTATATGAAACGGATTGAAATGGATTGACTCTCACTCAGATTTTTGTAGACTGATTTCCCCATCCAATAAAGTATTATTCTTAATGTACCAGTGCTTCGACTATATTTATAAATACGTTTTTATAAATAAGCACGTGACCACCTCCGCACTGCCATAACAGCTTGTAGACAGTAAGTCTGGAAGTGACCTTTTACATATAGCGGGTGGTCTTCTTATACATTTGAATGTAAAGGCGGAACAACATGAGACTACTGTGCAGCAAAATTGTCTGTTTTGTTCAACTTTGTGATTACATTGTAAACATTTCCGTTGTTGAATTTTTTTTTTCGTCGTCAAATACTTTCAAAATGTTGTTTTTGATAACATAATTATTACAATTCGGAATCCCCCACACTGAAAACTTAAACTAGTCAGGCAGTTGCTTGACTAACTTAAAGCTAGTCAAGCAAGTTAGTCCAGCCCGCCTGACCAACCTAACGTTAGTCAAGCCTGTATCTCAAGCTAGTCAAGCCCGCTGGACTAACTTGCAATTTTGATAAGCTAGTCAAGCCTGCTTGACTAACGTGTAATGCGGTGCTTGACTAGCTTACAATATCGATGGCTTGACTAACTTGAAGATACAATCCGGCTTGACTAGCTTTAGGTTAGTCAAGCCGGCTTGACTAACAAGCCAATGACTTTCGTAACTTTCATTTCGCAATACTAAAGTGCACAACCGCTTTGAACATGCATGTTCAACACATAGGAAATTGCTTTGAAATGACTGCCCCATTATACGTAGTTGTCTTGTTATAGTTAAAAAAATATTGTCGGAATGGAAAGTTTAGGATTGACAACCTGGCACTAGCATTATTGTTTAACAACATTATACTGTTTATATTTGTAAGAGCTTTCTGATGGTTTTTAATGTAATTTAGGGATATTTTGGATATTCACAAGCGATTACAGAGTTTAAAATCTAAGGTAAGCATACTAAACATGGATAAGTACTGATAATAGGTTTCACGAGTAGCAAGTGCCTCCGTGGTCTAGTGGTGAGTGTAGAGGGTTTGTAATCTCAGGTCCGAGTTCAATTCCCAAAGAAGGTAAGTGGTCATAAATTTGTTGTAATCATGATAACCAATTAAGAGGATTTTCTTCAAGTAATATATCAGTATCAAAACGTAAATTTATGAGAATAAATTGCACCAGACACTATAAATTCCACATTTGTCTCTTTTTTTTCATTTTTTTACCAGTAACGTGGTTTGCAGCACGCTAGTCAAGCAAGCTAGTCAAGCAGCTGCCTGACTAGCTTAGGACTGCTTGACTAACGTTAGGTTAGTCAAAATGGACACCATCTGGACTAACGTAAAGTTAGTCATAAACTAGTCGAGCGACTAACCTAAGCTAGTCAAGCAGGCTTGACCAACGTCCAAGCTAGTCAGGCAAGTTAGTCAAGCCTGCTCGACTAACGTCAAAGTTAGTCAAGCACGTTAGTCAAGCAGGCTTGACTAGCCTTACGTTAGTCAAGATGGGCACCATCTGGACTAACTTTACGTTAGTCAAGCTAACCAATATAAGTTTTCAGTGCATGTGTAATAATTTTGCTATCCAATATTAATACTTAAATTTGATAATATTTATCTACAGAGTTCCTATCCTTTTCTGTATATAGTGCTCAATGCATGAGGATTTAGTCACGCTTGCTGGTCTTGGTATGTCGTGCCCATAGGTCACGTGCGTATTTATAAAAACGTATTTATAAATAAAGTCGAAGCATGCTGTGTACTGTCAAATGGCATGTGTTATAATGGCTGGAATTAGATGTTTTTAATATGAATTTGTCCAGTCTTTTCTTTTCTTTCAATTGGAAAGAATGTATCCCTACTTTCAGTCGGCAAAATATTGAAAAATAATGTAAATCAATCTTTTCGACTAAATATTCAATCGGAAAAGATTTGTCCCTAACTTCAATCATTAAAAGATTAAGAATCACTCATTTTGTTGATTAAAACGATTGAAAATTCAAAACAATCTACAGAATATTTAATCGCAAATGGGTTGTCCCAAACTTCAATCGGCAAATGATTGAAAACTCATTTTTATTGAATATTTAATCGGAAAATTTAAGAGAGCGGTGGAATGGGCTATTCCATTTAAGATCCACACTACCCCTGTGGAAGATTTAGCTAAAGTCTTCCACAGAGGGAGTATACGTTTCGAATATAATAGACCATTGCGTAACTTCCATTTGAAATACTCACGCCAGTTGTGGAGGATATATAGGTAAAGCCATAATACAGGTGAGTATGAGTTTCAAATTGATTAACTCTGACCAATTATATTTGAAAACTTACTCCCCTGTGGAAGGTATTTCCAAAATCTTCCACAGGGGTAGTGTGGATTTCAACTGGAATAGCCCAATAAATACATACCTCCCCATTCATAGGCGTAGTTTCTGTTAGGATCGGTACCAACGCAGAATCCGCTGGTTTTTGATCTTGTCTTACGCCAAAGACGATCCTGAAAAAAAAAATATGAAAAGATATTCACAAAGTGATAATGTCATATTAACGTGTGATTTTCTAAAACCCCTCCCCTATAAAAACATATCGCTTAAAGTAACAAAAAAAAAATCTTGGGCCAGAGATAAAATATTTAGGAACCGTTTTTTTGGTCACAAAATGCTCAATTTTCAAAAATATCATAAAAAGCCAAATTTTTTTTTTTTTTGAAGTTGGTCAAAATTTAAAAAACACGGTTCCTTGATATCTTTATCTAAAATTAATAAAAAATACTTTGGCCCAAGAATTTTTTTGTTACGTAAACCGACAAAATTGGGCAAAAACCCCGATGGGGGGGTCTCCAAAAATGAGAATTTTGGCACAAATTTGACCTCACAGATGAATTTATCAAGTCTTTGCCATTCTAAATATGTATACTTGTATATACTTTAGACCAACAATTTAGCATTTATGACGCCCAAAATTTTCCATATTTCCAGGGTTAAGACCACCCTGCTCAAAGTTACGGTAACTCAATGCAGTAGGGACTATATCGTATTTTGATGTGTTTGCAGGGGCTATTTTAGGAGGAAAGGGTCACTCGGTGATCAACCAGCGACAGCGAGCTTGCGGGAGGGGGTGTTGGAGGCAGGGGCGTAGGTAGGGATGCCCCCTTAATCATCAAAGACCCAAAAAGTTCACTTTGCAAGCGTAGAAAAAACATGCTCCTTTTAGGCTTTTTCGGTCCAAAAGTCCACATTTACCCAATCGCGAGCGTAGCGAGCGAAAAAATTAGGTTCTTTTTGCTTTCTTGGTAAAAAAGGTCCAAAAAAAGGATCCCTTTTTCAAAATCAGCCACCCTAAAAGTAAATCCTGGCTACACCCCTGGTTAGAAGGAAGTTTCCCCTCTCGAGTTTTGGAGATTTTTAAAAATCACCCATTTAAGTGACTAATATTTGACCGTATTTAACCTGATTGGACACTTGACACTCTTGAATTATAAAAAGCAACACTCAGCCTAATCTGCAAATAAACCTGCAAAATACCCTTGTTTACTTTAATTTTGTTACTTTTTGAACACGGAAAAAATCACCCATGAAATGAGTACAAACAATCTTCCACTTTCACTAAAAAGTCACATAACATTGAATTTAAAAAAAGCAAATTGGCCGAAGGCCTTATAAAAAATTTTAGGGGGATTACTGCTGTCCAACTCAACGCTTTACTCACTTGTAAGGATTATAGAAATATATTTTATTGGCAAGTTATCAAATGTTGCAAGCTCAAACGGGTGGGGTCCGCGGTCCGGGGATCCGCCTTATAATATTAGATCCCCTGGTGGAGTCGAGGGTAACGCCCCTGGCGGAGTAAAGGGGGCAGAGCCCCAAGCTCACAAGTTTTTACATTTAGGCCTTTTCAAGGCATCGGACCGAAGAGTTTCCCCTGCACTCATATTCATGATTTATTCAACTTAACTAAAGGATAGAATTAAAATCTCTGATTTTTGAAGAAGTTCAAGAGAAATGTTTATATTTATATTTTATGCTATAGGCCTACTTAAAGCATCCCTATTGAGTTTGTCAAAATGCATAGAAATATTTTAAGCACGGATTTTTATTCTCACTGCGCGGAATTTTAATCTCACTGCACAAACGTGCCAGGAGGCACGTTAAAATAGCCCCTGTGTGTTTGGTGTACTCACATTACTCCATGTGTATTCGTATCCATCAGCATTCAACGAAGGTATGATGTAGAAATCAAAGGCATCCATTACGGCAGTGACAGTAGGATCCACTCCATAGTCTTCGGCCATCTGAAGAAAAGAACATAGCACACATTCGATAAACACCTTGATTTTAGTATAAATAGTGTACGATTGGTAGTGCTATTTGCGTGAAATGAACCCAATATAATATATCTCTTTTTAAAATAGTGAATATTCTCAGTCATCCAGTCGTTAAAATCACAAAGTTTTGAATTAAATCAAATACTGGAACTTACATTTTTTTTTTTTTTTTTTTTGCAACTTGCTACGTTGCGTCTGAAATCATCAGACTTCATCAGGCAACTGACCCGCTGGGCTGGTCATGTGACACTTTGAGACGGCTAGGGATCATTGAACTACCTTCGTGATCATTGAGCGCACCGAATTAGAAGGTTTCTTTCAACACATCAATAAGCTAGACGATAACATCAAATTTACTCAGGAAAGTTGTAAAGACGACACGCTAGCTTTCTTAAACTGCCTGATCAGTGTGAAGAACGATGGTTCGCTAACTTCAAATGTTTACAGAAAACCCACGCACACTGATCATTACTTACAATTTGGATCACATCACCCATTGATACACAAGTTGGGAGTAATAAGAACTTTACAATACAGAGCTGATACCATCATAAGCGAGAACGAACTTATCCCAGAGGAGAAAGACCACATCAAAGAATCGCTGAAGAACTGCGGTTATCCGAACTGAGCAGAAAAGACCAAAAACAGTCTGATGGTGGTGTCAACCCAACAAAGCTCGCGTCACAATCCCATATATAGCTGGACTGTCAGAACGTGTAAAGAAACACCTCAAAGCTTTTGGGATTTCCTCGTCATTTAAGCCAAATAACACCCTACGTGGCAAGCTCGTTCAAGTAAAGGACAAACAATCAAATAAAAAAACGCTCAAACTTAGTGTATGGATTAGTGTGCGGTGACGCTGATTGTTCTGCTGCCTATGTTGGCGAAACAAAACAAGCCTTGAAAGCTAGACTCAATCAACATAGGAGGCCCAGTACAAACGAGGCCCAGAACTCCGCCGTGTACCTTCACCTTAAAGACACTGGTCATAATATTGACACCGAGGACGCAGTGATTCTCGATAAGGAGGAACAGTGGCATAGGAGAGGCATCAAGGAAGCCATCTGGGAGAGAGTAGAGCAGCCGTCACTTAACAAGAAAGGGGGACTGAGACACAACTTATCTCACGCATGGGACAGGGCCATCAAGACGATCCCTAGCCGTCTCAAAGTGTCACATGACCAGTCCAGCGGGTCAGTTGCCTGATGAAGTCTGATGGTTTCAGATGCAACGTAGCAAGTTGCAAAAAAAAATGTAAGTTCCAGTATTTGATTTAATTCAAAACTTTATGATATCTCCTTTTACTTCAAATAGTATGAAACTGTAATTTTTTGCGATCTGTGCGTGCAGATATCCTGGTGAAATTGGGCCGAACTAATGACCGCTGGTCATTTTTTTTTTTTGCCCCTCCTGCATGCCATGTGGCTATTATGACAACTTGTTAAAGAACCACTCCGGCAATCACAACATTATGCATTATGTTAGAAAAATAACTATCAAGCGCGAATCACGTGGTTTTATTTAAAACAAACTCATATTTTATCCTAAAACAAATAAAACAGCCGTCTCTCACCACGCGATATTCAAATGTCACCGAAATTGCCTAATATAATAAGCATAATGATGCGATCACCGGAGTGTTCCTTTAACGTGACGGATAGAAAATCTCAGGTGAAAATGAGAAGTCTAAGATAACGTAATGTATCCAATGACCCACATCTTACTATAAATAGGCTAATGTTGTATGTATGAAGATTGAAAGGCTCCATCAGTTTCGATCCCAATGTCGCCAAATTAATACGAGAGATTGGGGAATATACGGGAAATGCATTGCACTTTATTTGGTTGAAAACGGTCAAGAATTGGCCTCAAAATCAGTAAAAAGTGAGTTTTTCGGGTAAATATATAGCGGCTGGTTGTTTACGTGTTATGCCGACCAACGCGTCCACATATCTAGCAGAAAGCGAGTCGTTAGCGCGTCGGAGTACACAACGCGCGCCACTTGACCCGCACGCACGGCCAACTTGCGTACTAGGTTTATGGTTTATGATATACGGGATGGGATAACGGCGGGGATAACTGGATTAGGCCTACGAAGACTATAAATATCGTAAGGGTACGGCCAGGAAGGAAGGAAGCAAAAATAATAAGTAAGAAAGAAAGAAAGAAAGAAAGAAAGAAAGAAAGAAAGAAAAAGAAAGAAAGAAAGAAAGAGAGAAAGAAAGAAAGAAAGAAAGAAAGAAAGAAAGAAAGAAAGAAAGAAAGAAAGAAAGAAGAAAGAAAAAGAAAGAGCGAGCGAGCTACAAAGGAAATAAAGAATGGACAGATTATTAACCTTTTCATTGAAGGACGGACGATACATGGATCTTAAGGTAGGCCTATACGGCGTTATGGCTTAGGGTAGGCCTAAATATTCTCTATCATGATGTAAATCTGTTCAGCGATTTTTCCCGTTTTAGTAATCGCTCCCGTTTACTCAACTAGCGGAGGCCCGCGCGGACGGCATTCCGCTAGTCTTTGTAAACAATGTAACCGCGGCGGTTAATGATCGTTACACTAGGGGATCGCACGTGATCGCGGTGATAACATTTGACAGCATTATTTTTTCGTACGTGCACAGTACGGTAAATCATAATAGAGAGCAACTACTCCTGTGACGGAGCGGAGTCGCTTATTTAGCCAGTATTGAAGATTCTGCACACAAAATGACCATTATATACATTAGGCCTATAATAAAGCAACATTGAGGTGTAAAAAATGACTTCATGCATACTTGCAGTTCATACGTGCAGATTAAAATGCGTATGAGATCGGTCGTACAGAAATTGCCATTTGCATCTTTGATATAAGAGATATTGCGATTTTCAAACGTAAGTATCGAAGTGGAATCTATTCAAAACCACTCTCCTGTGGCGGGATTTTGAATAGATTCCACGTACGTTCGATGCTACGTTTGCAAATCGCAATATCTCTACGAACTTCCACGCACGGAAGACGTTCAAATGTTTAAAATGTTGACGAATTACAAGTAACACCAAAATATTGAGGAGCTTTGTAAACATAAATATTATCCCGTTTCAAGAGAATGCAAAAGGATCAGTGAGAAGTGTAAAGCTTACCGATTTACAGATCCACATTACTGTGGCGGGTGAGATCCATTCCCTAGCGTGAATACCTCCCTGCCACCAGATTGCTTTCTTGGGTTGCGTGCCACCGGTACCTGTAAGCTAAAATATGAATATACGCGTATATGTATCATATTTGCCGATTATCTTAAAAGGGCATTTCGTGATCCACAGCCTCATCCCCCCTACTTTTCTCAAAAAAGGGTTGAGATTTTTATATCACTGGAAACCTCTGGCTACATAATGTTTTAATGTACAAACAATTTCTTGCAGATTAATTCGTTTAGCCTTTGCTAAACGAATTAATCTGCAAGAAATTGTTTGTAAATATCGTGAAATTTGAATTTCGTTCTGGTATACCAGAACGAAATTAGGATCATGAAATACTCCTTTAAGTCTGTATTACGTAACAAGGTAAGTTTAAATAGCTTGAAAGCTGCCTTCATTTATTTAGATAAGTTGTAGCCTAACACCAATTCAGGCAAGCCACTGCTATGAGTGTAGCAAAAAAAATACTTGCAAGTTGGGTCCGTCTAGTGGTTCTTCTATACAACAAAAAAGGTGTTGCAACATTTTACGAGATAACGTGCGGACTACTTCTGAATGCTACAGGTATTTACCTCGGAGGATGATGTACCAGGGAGGTAAATAACATGTTAACTGGGCGGGCATTTGCCCACCCAGTAAATTATTTTGCCCACCCAGTAAATTGAACCTGCCCATTGCCCAAAAGTGCCCACCCAGTAAATAATTTTGCCCACAAAAAATTGGGCACCATATAATAATTACTGCTTTTTTTCCTACGTAGGAGTAATGGTGAGTGATAATTAGTATAAGATTTCTTACCCAAAGTGAAATATGATATACATTTTCTTGAAAGTTGCTACATGAATATGCTAAAAATTGGCAGAAGATGCATTTAGAGGGAGGATAATGTCCAATTTTTACATCAATGAGCCAAATTGTAGGCAAAAACAGGTCTACATTTCCGAAAATCCAAACGCCTGAACGCCATTAATTATCGCTGCCCACCCAGTAAATTATTTTTCATTATTTGAGGGCAAAAATTAAATAAATTGCCCACCCAGTAAATTATCCTTATTTACCTCCCTGTGATGTACTACCCAACACAGTGCACACCACTGGGTTAATTGTGCAGCGAACAGATCAGTGTGAGTAACACGACACCACTGCTCTACTGCATAGAAGTGCATGGTTAAATTTGAATTTGCACAGCTATATTTTCAATCAAAACACTGTCAATATGCTGGTCGATTTCTCATTTTATGTAATCTACAGAAAGTGTGAATTATCCTTCATACACACATCACGTTTGTTCTGAAATTGACCAAGTAATAATGAATGACACAATTTTAAAACAACATCTTTTGCACATAATTCAATGGGATTTGATAAGTAAAGTGGCAGTTGAAACCCTAGTGATAACAATTTTACAGTGCATGATGGGAAGTCCTTAAATTTGTATTCCTCTGTATTTAGGCACCACATCCAATTTGGTCCTATAGAACTAAACTGGCTTCAAAAAGAAACTTATAATTTTTCACAAGGTCATATCTTACAATCCTGTCTATAAAAATGAACAAAAATTACACACAGAATTACTTCAATACTCTACTCTAAACACATGTCAGTAACCAAGCAGTTGTCCAACTGACACAACAGCAAAATGCACTGACATGGAACACCTTTCTGGACCACATTCACAGCCCAACAGATTTCTTATTCTGGGTTCCAATTATTCGCCTGTGAATGTGGTCCCGGAAGCTTTTCCGTGTCAGTGCATTTTACTGTTGTGTCAGTTGGACAACTGCTTGGTTACTGACATGCGTTTTGAGTAGAGTATTGAAGTAATCCTGTGTGTAATGTTTGTTCATGTACAGGCGAATAATAGGAACCCAGCAAAAGAAGTCTGTTGGGCTGTGAATGTGGTCCAGGAAGGTGTTCCATGTCAGTGCGTTTTGCTGTTGTGTCAGTTTGACTGTTTGGTAATTGACCAGTGTTTAGAGTAGAGTATTGAAGTAAGCCTGTGTGCAATTTTTGTTCATTTTTATGGAGAGGATTTTAAGATATGACCTTGTGAAAAATTATAAGTTTCTTTTTGAGGCCAGTTTATAATAGGTGCCCGGTTTACCGATGACTCTTTTTTATCATCACTCCCTGGGGATGTGATACATTGTATCAAGCATAATAATTAACATTTGCACAGTGTTATTGTTTTTCATTTAAATAAAAAACGAATGCAGTGTACAAATATTCAGGGTACGATAAAAAGTGCCATCGGTACCTCTTCGGGCACCGATAGCTATAAGACCAAAAAGATGTTGTGTCTTACCTTAATTCCATGTACATCACGTCCTTCGAATGATGTTGTCAGCTTGTACATAGAAACAATGCTTGGATACTGAGCAGAGAAATCCACCACCCACTGCTGGATCTGTGGAAAGCAATGTGATGGAAATTGTCACATGTAATTCGTGTTCACCTACTGACGAATTAATCCCCAAGAAATGGCAATTATGCTATTCAAAGTTCAGTATATAGGGATTTGAACCCGGGTAATATCTCATGGTTGGAGGTATACGGGGATGTGCCACGGTTTTTGGGGTACCTTTTTAGCGATTTTGGTATATCGATGGGTGGGTTTTCAGTGAAGACCAATGCGCCTAATTGGATGCATTTTGACAAAAGTGCCCTTAAAACGCCCAATTAGCATGATTAGGGCAAATTCGTGTGCTTTTTGGGTGCTTTTTGTTGAGAATTGGTATACTGATGGGTAGCAAAAACAGCAAAAAGTAGGTTTTGAAAATGTTTTTGAAGAGACCCCCCCCCCCCCCAATTTTCAGATGACGCATCGTTAGCAGCTGTGGAGGAACGAGTTTTTCACCTGTTCACGGTTCGGTTTGTGTAGGAACAGTTTAGAGTAGTCCGTTATTCGTCCATATCCAAAAATCTTTGTTTTTTATTTTTGTTTTTGTTTTTTTAATTTTTTAGATTATGTAAGATTTATCATATTTTATCATATCATTACAATATTATATTCATCATATTAATAATCACTTATCATGCGCCATCATCATCATTGTCAACACCATCATCGTTAACAACACTAACAATAACAAAATTATAAATCGGATCCTACCTCATCATAGGTGTGATACTGCGTGTAATCAAAATCGTTTGAAGTACCGACGTCTTTTGTTTGGGTATCAACCAATGACTGCACATCCTTTATCATCACGTGATAAGGCACCTGCTGAACGTCCAATATCTCCTTGAGCTCGGCTTGGAAGCGGGGAGCTACCATTACATCCATGGGGTGACCTTCTAATGCACTGGACTGCCACACATCGATCTACAAGAATTAAGATTAGCAACTATTTTAAACTTTTGCGATTTGGTAGTTCACAGCATCTTGCGAATGCTAGTGATCTTTGGCAAAAAATTACATTGATCAATTCATAGCAAGTGTGTAAAAGGATTCAAATATCACAGATATACTTTTGTAGGTCATGTTGTTCTTGAGTTATGTTGTAAAGAGGGCTGAAACAACAGCACTTTTGTAAAACGTACATAACTCATTAACAACAATATATCAAGCACGTTTTCAACGTATACGATTTGTAGATATTTTGGCTGCTTCGACCAACAATCTGCCCTTAAGCATACATTATAACAACGATCAGGCCTTTTGTCAATTTTGATCTACACCAAGTGTAAGAAAGGTTAAGGGGGTACTACACCTCTCGATAAATTTGTGTCCATTTTTCTCAAAAACTAATAACATACTGGCAACACAAGTTATGTATATTTTAGGGGCAAGGAATCCCATTACTACACAGGAATTTCAGTGACCCAAGACAAGCGGTTCGTTATTTATGATAAGAAATAAGGTACCGCTAGGATGTACCTCATTTCCTATCATATATACTGAACCGTTTGTCTTGAGTCACTGAAATTTCAGTGTAGTAATTGGATTCCTTGCCCCAATAATATCCATAACTTTTGTTAACAGTGTGTTATTATTTTTTTTGAGAAAAATGCAAAAATAGTCACAAATTTAGCACAGGGGTGTAGTACCCCCTTAAAGACATATAGAGTTTTGGAAATAAATCTGATATTGGAACATACTCTTTGCAACTTTGCTACGTTGTGTCTGGAACCACCATGACGACCAGACTTTATCGGGTAACTGATTTGCTGGACTGGTCACGTGATAATATCGGTACAATGATCATGCCATCCTAGAACTACTGAGTCAAATTTTGTAACAGGAACTACGAAGAGGGGGGTTAAAGAGGAGGCTTAAAAGCATTCCTACAATGCACTGTGATTGGGAAATTTTGATCAATATAACCTAATTTTAAAGGCAAAGTCCCCATTGCCACACACACAAAATAGTAATTTTAAAATTGCAGCCTACTAGCTAATAGTC
The DNA here is from genome assembly GCF_039555335.1 of Amphiura filiformis. Lineage (NCBI taxonomy): Eukaryota > Metazoa > Echinodermata > Ophiuroidea > Amphilepidida > Amphiuridae > Amphiura > Amphiura filiformis. The sequence goes on along the minus strand of NC_092640.1, from coordinate 67,064,626 downwards.
CAAACTTGTGAAAATAAATTAGCTTTTCTTATAGAAAATATTCATATTGACCCATTGTATTCATTTTATTCATAAGTCTCAATGTTTTGAATGTTAAATAAAATGATGAAAACATCAGATATTTTGCACACAATTCCAATGCAAGGTATGGTCAACTGTGCCACATGTGTATAAAAGGCAGGCATACCAAGGTCAGAAACCCCCATTGGTTTATGGGAATGTCTTTAAACATCCGCTGATGTGGTATTACTGTATAGCTATGGGTCGCTTCTATCCAGTGATACCAAAATAAGTACAAACATTTCCCACATAATGTCGCTATGACTGCATAATTTGGAACATTCTGGTACAATTAAAAGTATAGGCAAAATTGATTTTCGGCTAAAAAATTCTACAAAATATTTCTGTTAAATAAAAGGAAATGACTATTTACACCAAACTAACAAGTATAAAGTCATTAGCTCTTGAAATAATTTCACAGGAGCGAAATGAAAATCATTGAGGCCTTACCAGCCCCCACCCACCCACCCCCCCCTCTCCCTATTGTCATCTTTGATGGCCGGTCGTACCCCAGGTAAGGTGCTGGGGTGACAATTTTATCACCAAAATGAGCGCAAAAAATGTATCTACGATTAGCTTAGGTCGTTTGGGCGTAAACGCGTGCACTTTTTTTATGACGGATACAAAATCTTAAGGGGTTGGTACAACCCCCCATTCGTAGTTCTAGGGTTAATTGTTTTTGATTATAGACCCCTTGAAGTTACATAACCTTACCTTGTCTTTCAGCGATAATTCCAAGATTTGTAGCCATGTTCTTTGCTCGTGGTTCTGTGGTTCGATACGAATAGTCTCATACCTAAACAAGCAAATATTCAAAGTTATTAATTACTTGATCACTTTTTTCAATAACTTTATCTCTGATTTGTGAAGCCAGTTTGATTATAATGATGAATGTAATGATGACGATGAAGATGATGATGAATTGATAACGATGGTTTTGATGATTAGGATATTTATCTTACTAGTAGGGATGACCAATGAACCATCAACTTGATTAGAACACTCCCATAGACATGCAGGGAGCTCAACTGTGCACTGCTTGCACAGACATTTCTAAATTGCGCTCATTCTTTTATTTTTCATAATTTTTCTGTAAAAATTAGAGATGTTAATGCCAATTATGTTTTGTAACTATCCTGCAAATTACAGCATCATAACTTATTTGGTTTTTCTGTAAGTGTGAGTCAAAATTGGTCCATCACCACAGTGCGCTTAATTGCCAGTGGCCCAGTGCAGCACTGCTCAGAATGGCACAAAATATTCAGATGAATAAGATCAGGTGAACACCTTGACCTACTGAGCTGTAATTTGGCAGAGTTGGCGTTATTACCTCTATCATACCCTCTGTAAAAAGGTTAAAAAAATGGACAAGTAGATCTCGAGTTAAAAATTAAATACCAGCTTCCCTTTGGAATTTCCAAACACCTTTCGAATCATGTTAAATAGACACCTTTCTGAACATAAATGTGAATTTCGTGCTCATTTGTTGTATTATTCACCTGATCTCAACCCTAAACATGTTCTTATATTTATACCATCTGCACTGACTTGCTGCTATACACGCACAGGAGCTGTACTTTTAAAATACGCGCCTAATCAATAATGAGTCTTTCACTCCATTGTTAAAGTACTGTGCTCCCTGTAGCATATGGAGTGACCAGGCCCTGGAGTGTGATGGTTTTGTAGCACATGACAGTATTCATTCAAGCCTATCAAGGTCAGTTATTAGCCACTTGCTGAATGGCTGGGCATTATCAGCTATCAAAGAGATACCTTATGCTGCTGCCAATCACAATAGAGGTTTAGACATTTTGTTAAAACCCCAGAAGTGATATCAGGACAAAGCTGTGCATGTTGGTACTTGATTGTTTGGATTCCTATGTTGAAAATCCCTTGTAGTACATTAGTATTTTTCTTATGTGTAGTGTATATTGTTGTGGAAAAAAAGTTCACCTGGACTTTTGATTTTGTGCCACTTTGGCCATTATGGATGATTTTTGGCAAATGTTTTCTAAAAGCATGATTTCAGTGCCTCGGTTTGAAGAAATACTTAATGCTATTGACTAGTAAAGTGCCATTTCATAAGAAACCCTTTGATACTTTCACAATATGCTTGTTTCATGTTTGCATATATATTAAAATAAAGAAATATAAAAGGTAAATATATGCTTATACCAATTTTGCTCACATTGCTATATTTAGACTTTGTCAATTTATTTCGTTCCAATGACCGGTCAGAATGGGAAACTTTGAAAATTCATAATTCGAAAAGTTTTTGACCGATTTTGACCATTTAACCACCAAAATACTTCTGTTGATGAGTTCTTTCCAGAAAACAATCTTTTGTAGCAAAAGGGGCAACATGAAATTATGATGGTCATCCCTATTACTAGTTTAACCCTAATTGTTACTCTAAATGTAAAGCTGAATTTATACTCCATCGCTGAGCGACGAGCGATTGGTATTTGACCAATGAGGTAGCGCGCTCCTTCCAACGCAACAAAAAGCCCTCATTTGCTAAAAACAATCGCTATCTTTCAGCTTAACAATGTATCGTTACAAAATTAAGCTCTTTAAAGGGACATTCAGAGATCCGACAGTCTCAAACTACACTATCACCCACTTCATCATTTTTGCACATTCAGTCACCATAGGCTATTTAATAAAAGGCACTACATTTAATGCCCACGTGAGCCTTGGGCGCCGCCATACGACGTGAGACAACTTAAAGTGATCAGTAGATGTGCTACAATGCTAAGAGACAAGTATCATCAAAATTGCTGAAAATGTATAAGGCAACTTAATTACACATTTGGAGATTCTGCTTTTTAGTATGTTTTCAAGAACTAAATTTTGGAAGTTTTTATAGACGGAGAAAGTTATCGACGGAAACTCTTACAATAATCCTGAAAAGCATGCATCCCGCGTTTCCAATTAACATACACAGGAAGACCACCCGCTGTGCCAAAATTAACTTTTCCAGACATCCTGTGTAGAGGCTGTAATTTCAGCGCCCATCTGGTCACGTGGGCATTAAATTAAGTGCCTTTATTTATATACGGTACCCTAAGACGACTGTTTAAAAAATTACTTACTAACACCTACGATGAAAGCTAGACACTGCGTTACCATGTCAAGAGAGACTATCCTTAATTCTTTATGCCCGGGTATAATAAGAAAAAAATTTCTGCAAATATACGGGTGTAACCTTTTAGATTTTCTCATGCAGTAGTTTGTCAATATTTCGAAAAAATAAATGGTTAAACGGTATATCTCTATTTCCGCTTTTCATCAATCATTTTAAGCGGCTTCAGCCATTGTGCAAATTTATGTATCAACGGTTCTCCGAATAATGTTATGCGTGCTAGTCATAGGCTTCAACATAAAAAGTCCAGTTTTGAGATATTTTCTCAAAATATCAAAAACCACTAAACCAATACTTGGCTTGTTTGTAATAATTTTTATGCATTTTGTATGCCGATTCCAAATATGGTCATGAATATATGTTCAATTCTGACATTTTTGAATTTTTAAAAACAAATTGAATCTTGTCGTCTAATTGAAGGAGAACGTTATGATGATGAACAACACGTCGCTCCCAAGACATAGTGGGTTATCAGCCATTTTTGACAAAATGAGATAAGATCAGTTTCATAATCTATGTATAAAGCTCTACATTCTGACAAACTTTCAAGACATGCATGTCATTAATTAATAAAGTATTATCACTAATTAGGTTTGGCGTATCTCACTCAATGGAATTATTGTGTACAGCATTCCCCTTGTTTTGGACGATGATAGTGGCGTATCAGTGACATACGCCACTATGTCGCAAAAATGTGACATACACCACTATTTTGGTATATCGCGGCTGTGTGGCCAATATGGACATGAATTCAACTATTATTCGACATACTGACGTATCACGTGTCGTATGTCAATTTTGAATGGAAAATAATTTTTCAAAAAATTTGACATACTGGCGTATAAGTTTAATGAATAATTACAATTAATTCGTGAATGACAACAATGTATTTTATACAATAAATGTAACTTAAATATTTGTATTTTCATATCCATTCAAGAAAAGGGGTCATTTTAATCGAGGCAATGTATGACAAACGGTTAAAAGTTGCAAAAACTTCAGATGCAATTATCTCAAAATGGCCATTTTCGTGACCTTGCGAGCGACGAAACGAAGACAAATTCGACAAACGATCACAAAGATGACCACAAATTGTCCCTTCCTTTTTACCGCCCCCTGCCTTTACCCGGGGCTCTCGGCCCAAAGCCCCCCCCATTATACGCGCATGGTATATGAATTTCAAATAGCCCAATTCCGAAGCACACTTACCCGTCATATCTGACTGCTAGGCACCCAGCCACAAAGAGAGAGAACGCAACCAGTATGGACTTCATCTTGCCTGCTGATTGTGAGAACTGATCCAGTAGACAGCGCTTCATCTTGGTTTTTATAACTGAGATAACAAAAAGATGCCGGATCTTAAAATGGAGATAATATGTAAATCAAATAAGTATTAATATATATATATCTATATGATTACCAGCTGATTTGCTCTTCTGTTTGCTGATTCGTTGGTTGTATCACAGCTGGAAAGATGTGTTCAAAAATAGTGATGCCGAACCCGCCAGTCTTTTTTTTTCATACTTCTTGCTATTGTCTATTTGTAAGGTTTCCTGCTTTACTTCCTGGTGTAATTTTTATTTCATTTTTAGGGAATAACTTTAAAGATCAATGACGTCCTAAACTAATTTCATAGTCGACCCCCCCCCCCCTCCCCGTCTGTAACGAAACCGGAAGTGGATCAAAATATTATTGATATTTTTTAAGGACATAAGAAAGAGAAAACGTAAAGTCGACATTTGTAAACCACAACCTCCCTAACTAAACTTGTTGCGTTCATAGAACGTCATCTATCTTTTGGTTTGTTCCCTTAATCATACTGCTTTCGGTCGCCATCTTGAAATATTATATCTTCTTGTAGACAACCTATTGAAACAAAGCGTAAGAAATTGCAATGACGACTAAGTAAAATTCAATACAATCAATAAATGACATGCTTGCCTAATACTATTTTCTAAATTGTATAAAACAGGTTGTTACAACCTGTATTATCCTTTGATGAACATCATGACAGCGATATTTAAGTAAGAAATGCCTGATCTTAGGGAACAAACAACAAGTTCGATGACGGTCTACATGCTCTATAAACAAAAGTCCAAGTTTCGTTGGGCTGGGAGAGTTAAAAATTCCGAAAAAAAATAGTCAAAACATTAGTCAAAGTTAACGTTTTATGTTGGTGAACCACTTACATAACAGGTATTTTAAAGGGCATATCTATTGCAAAAACAAGTTTAACTTTAAAATATTTTCAAAATGTTATTGTAAACTATTTTGGCAAACATTTTTTGCCAAATATTTTGTCAACACTTAAAAAATAACATGTTAAAATATTTGCACCCAGCAAATACAGAAATGTTCTTAAAATGTTTTTTAAACGTTTTATTAACATTTAAATGTTGGGTTATATAAAGTTCATGAAATCGTTTTAAAACGTTATTGCAAATATTTTGGGCAAACATTTTTGCCAAATATTTTGTCAACACTTAAAAATAACATGTTAAAATATTTGCACCCAGCAAATACAGAAATGTTCTTAAAATGTTTTTTAAACGTTTTATTAACATTTAAATGTTGGGTTATATAAAGTTCATGAAATCGTTTTTAAAACGTTATTGCAAATATTTTGGGCAAACATTTTTGCAAAAT